>NC_056741.1:524799393-525099393 GCF_019279795.1 Protopterus annectens
CCCCTTCTCAGTATGGAGAACATCGATGTCTGTGCTGTGACAGAAACCTGGTTCAAGGCTCCTGAGAGCACCCCAGCTGTCAGGTTTTACCTCATATCATGCGTTCCGCCCCAAAATCCGGACAATACCAAGAAAGGAGGGGTATCCATATTCATCAAGGACACCCACACCTCAAGACTGGTGGCAACGACGATGCATCGGAGACCATCCAGGTGCAATTAACCATAGGCAAGACTGCTCTGCAAATTGTAGCATGTTACAGGCCACCCTCACAAACTCAGGAACCTCACATGGCCTTCCTGAAAACACTAGAGGGGATAAATGTATCACCAAACACCATCATACTAGGTGACTTCAATTACCCTAATATAGACTGGGAACACTACTCAAGCCCAAACACCCTAGCCCAAAAGTTCCTGGAATTCATAAACTCAAATGCCATGGAACAACTAGTCACCATCCCCACAAGAGGAGATAACATACTTGATCTCATCATCACGAACATGGGAGCACAATGTTCAACACCAGAAGTACACCCCTCACTGGTGAGATCAGATCACAAACTAATCTCGCTGGAGGTCCTCATCCCACCCCACCTGAAATAAAAAGACCACAGTAAAGAACTTCTCAAAGCCGACTTCACACTTCTAAAGACTAGTGTGGTCTCCTTTAAGGCCCCGAGCTGGCAGAAAACAGTACTCAAGCTGAATCACTTACAAATGCCTTCTACCAGCACCTGCAGGACTGCATGGATAAGGCAATCCCAAGCAAAACAAAGACTCTTTGTACCAAAGGCAAGCGTCCAGTCTGGTGGACCCCAGCCATAAACAAACTCTACAACAAAAGGAGGAAGCTACTACAAGATAGAGCAAAATCCTTAAAAGGTAAGACACCCTTGATCACTACAAGTAAAAAACTAAGAGCCCTCATAAAATCATTCAAAGCAAATTTCGAGAGAAAAATAGCTAAAGACTCAAAAGACGATCATAAGGCCTTCTTTAGCTATGTTAGAAACCTGGGAGGAAACTCCCAGATATGCTCAGAACTAGTTCAAAATGATGTGAATATTACTGATCCTACAGACATTGCCAACATACTGGCTGACAGGTTCAGTGCAAACTTCTCCCCGCCCCAAAAGGAGAGATATCTATACCAAACGATTGCAGCCCCCCAAACATCTCCAGCGCCCAAGTGAGAATTGCTCTCTCCAAAGCAAAAAACACAGCATCCATGGGACCTGATGGTGTCCCCGGCTGTGTGCTCCACGAACTCAATGAGGAATTAAACCCACAGCTAGGACAGCTGTTTAATCAAAGTCTTACCTCTGGATACGTACCCAGGGAGTGGCATACTGCAACTGTGGTCCCACTTCACAAAGGCGGTGCCTCCACCGACCCTGGAAATTACCGGCCCATTAGCTTGACAAGCCTTATCTGCAAAGCCATGGAGAGGATCATAATGGACCTCATAAATAAAGACATTGGGAATTTGCAGACTTTGGATCCAACCCAGTTTGGCTTTGTCAAAGGAAGATCATGCCTTTTAAACTTGGTTGACTTCTTCGAAACAGTCACCAAAGCCATTGATGAGGGAAAGGCAGTCCATACAGCCTACCTCGATCTGGCTAAGGCCTTCGATACAATACCCACTTTCGGGTATCATTGAAAAACTCATCAGCTTAAATGTTAACCCATACATCACAAGATGGGTTGCAAACTGGCTGAGTGACAGAACCCACAGAGTCAGAGTTGCTGGCGCCATGTCAGACTCAAATCCTGTCACAAGTGGTGTCCCACAGGGCTCAGTCCTGGGCCCACTCTTGTTTGGCATCTACTTTTCCAAGTACAAGCAAACACAGAAGGGTTATGGCTGACAAAGTTTGCAGATGACTGCAAACTGGGCCATAGTAGAAAACACATCTGACACAGATATCCTTCAGAAGGGTCTCACAGAAACAGATAACTGGTGCCAGAGCCACGGCCTAAAGTTAAATGCCAAAAAATGCATAGTCATACCCTTCGGAAAAACAAGGTTACCCCTAGCTACCAAATAGGTGGCAATCCACTGAGCACAGAAGAAGTTATCAGGGACCTGGGGACCCAGGTTGATAGTAGTCTGTCATTCGACACCCATGTAGCTAAAGTAGTTAGGAAGACCTTCTACATTGCCCACCTTATCATGAAGGGATTCTCATCTAGATCAAGGGAGGTCATAGTCTCCCTTTACTCATCACTCATCAGACCAATGATTGAGTACAATGCCCCATTGAATGTATCTGACCCGACACTTGCAGCAGCTGGAGAGGCCACAAAGTTCCTCACCAAAAGGATAAAGGGTCTCAAAAATCTGTCCTATGCTGCCCGACTGAAAGAACTCCAGCTCTATTCAGTCGCACACTGCTCAGAGGTGACCTTTGCCTAACATACAAGGCCATGTCAAACCCAGATTTGATGAATATGCTTCACCTCAAAAAATCTAGATCCATCAGAGCCACAAGGGTGGGAGACTTAAACCTCGACACGGCTATTAATAGGACGTGCTGGAGGGATAGATTCATCACCCAAAGACTCCCTATGCTGTGGAACAAAATCCCAGTACATGTGAGGCAGAGCACCTCGCTGGCCTTGTTCAAGAGAAATCTTGACCAATGGATGGGAGATCGCAGATATACCCCAGGGATTACCTCAGTGTCACTGCTCGACAGAGGCACAGCAAAATAACGGGTACAGTTCCCCATACTTAAGGGGTGGCGTAAGCCACAAAACGATGGGCTAGGCTTGCAAATGCCCTCGGGCAGATAGCCTAGTATGAACCTATGAACCTATGAACAGTATTGATTGGTTGTTGTGATTTTGCAATGCTATTTAAACATATGAATGTGAATGGCAGTTGTTAAAGTCTGAAGAAACGTTTTTTGAAACATGAAAGCGCTTACTTTTACTGCAGTATTAAATAATTCTTTTTATTACGTGGTCGTGGTGAGCCTCTTCTGTTTGATAATGAATTTTTAAAGTCTGACAACTCATTACACCCCTCAAAAATATGTTCCCAAATACGTCTTTCTTCCCCACCACACCTACAGCATTTCTGATCTAGCTGAGGAAAAATTCTTTGGTGCCTGCTTGGGGTATAAAATAACTATGCAAACAATTCCAAACAAAGATCCTAAATATTCTAGACTTTGTTCAATATTTGGGAGCCATATGTACATCCTCACATTGTTTCTTTGAATCGTTTATCCAGGCTGTTTTTTCCAATCCTTTCTGACCACATCTGATTGATTCATATAGTTACTGTTTGATATTTTATATGCCCTACTAATTGTCCTTTTTAATGATCAGCTTCTGTTCTAGATCCTACTAAAATCTCTACCAGTATTTTCACTTAGGATCCCCTATTCCTTTATGTTTGCCTATACTCTGATATCAATTCTTGATAGGGAAGGCAATCTGTAGGCTGTACTCCAAATGAACTCTTGGCCTTATCACATTCTATTCCATTTTCCTCTCTAATTATTTGATCCCAATAACTTGGTTCCTTTGCTAGTTTTCTCTAGTAAATTCCATCATCCTTTGCCTATTCTTTGTACCCCTTATTGCAGTCATCCCTATCAGCAAAATCACCATTCTCCATTCCTGTGATGGCTTAGTTCTTAGAATGCTTTCTGTTATTTTATTGATATAATAGTCAATATTGTTATGCTTCTTAAGGATCTCCATCCAAAATCCCAGTATCTCCTTATTTCATGAGTTTTGCCCCATTGCATCATCATCCCTTTCCACTGTGAATTAACTCTTTATTAATTACTGTCTGCAACTTCTCTTCTGGTTGATAAAAAAATATACTCGGTCTGTATACAAACTTAGGGACTAAAAATATTTTTAGTGCTTGTATCTTGTTATCCATATTCATAATCAAGAGCTTCTAGTTTCTCAGATTTTATATTATCTTTTGTTTAGTCTCTTCCCACATATCCTTAGTTGCCTTAACAGAATCCATTTAATCCATGTACCTACATAGTTCATCTTATCATGTCCCCATAAATAGGGGTTTTACTGAATAATTTCATGTGCGACCACATCATTTACCAATATAGCCTTTGTTTTATTTTCATTAATTTTATATTCTGGAAAGACTTGAAACTGTATCAGAATGTATCACAACACCAAAACATCCTTTTCTGGATTTATGAAGCACAAGATAATATAATCTGCAAACAATGCTAACTTTTCTTGATTACCATGACATCTTTATCCTTAAATTTGTGAACCCCTTATTTTCCTTGCCAGTGCCTCTGAATGTAAAGCAAGTACAGTGGGAAAAGATGACACCTTGCCTTGTTCATATGTTCAAACGGAACTTGTAAGAAAAGAACCTTTGAACCTTAATTCTTGCCTCTGACCCTTCATATATCCCCATAATTAACCCTATTATTCTATCATAGTAAACATATATAACATTGCTCTACTCATAAAATCCCATCTGCTCTATCACATGCTTTCTCTGCATCAAGACACACCACCAATAGCAGTATTTTCTCTTGCATTCTGTTTCCATCTGGATCATCATTGTTCTAATAATGTTATTAGATGTCTGGTTCCCCGCCACAAAGCCATATTGACCCAAATCGATTTTGGCAACATCTTTCTTATTCTGTTTGCTAGTATAGACATAAACACTGTAAAATCATGGTTTAAAATAAAAATGGAGTTTATATTAAGTTGGTCTGAAGGGCCTTTACCCTCTTTGGATAATACAGCTGCTCCATCTTTCTTCCAAGATGCTGGCATTCCCCTTCCCCAACTTTTAAAATATTGTTAAACATAGCCTTCCAGATCTTTATCACTTCCCTCTCAGCTTCCAAATCTCCACACAAATGCCATCTGTTCCTGATGACATCCCTGTTGATTTATATATTACCATTAAGTGTTGAGCCTAATTTTCTTTGAAATTTGGCATAATTAATTCTTCTATAAATGTTTTCATTTGTGCCTTTCCTTGGTTCCACATCCTTCCACTTTATACAAATTTTCATAACATTTCAAAGTTTGTCTTAATACCTGTATAAAACCACTGTTTTTTTTTCTTGTCACAGAATCCTAAGGTTCCACTACAACTCTCTCTACTTTTTCTAGCCTAAGTCACTGCTCTAAAAGTTTTTCCACTGTAGAATTGCTATCAAAAATAGTTGCTATAACAGCAACCTTTTTTAACTCTGGCATATTATCTAAATAATTTGTATTTTCTTTTTAGCCCTCTGCAGTTGCTCCACCTCTATTACAGTACTTTAACATTTGTCAACCCCTGTAAATAATCCCTATTACTTCTTTTCTATATGTTTGTCTTATTTCTAAACTCCATTTTCATTTTATCCCACTCACTACCTACCTCTTTTGAAGTAATTTCTCTCTTCACTAATAACTCATATTGGGGAGGGGGTGGCCGTACAATATTAATTCTTCTACAACATTAAAAGGGGGGAGGGAAACTTCTACTTTCCTGCTCTGCTTGGTGTCTGCACACCTTACATTTGTTGCTTGCTGTGCAAAAGCTCCAGCCTTTTCATTGGCAGATTCTTTCAGCTGTTGAACCAATGAGACTGGAGCTGGCACACAGCAAATGAGAAACTTTACAGAAAATGGTGCAAAATGTAATCTCACAGCAGAATGTATTGGCACTTGTATTAAATATTTTTTGGGTGCACTAGGAACATTTTGCTTTGCTAACAGTTTACTATGGGAGAGCAACTTTGTGTGTGGAGACTTGTCTTTTGCTGGTTTGCTAGTGGTGAGCTAGGAAATGGCTTAAGATTTTTTTTTACTGCTTTCATATGTTAATCTAGCAACTTTTAAAATCAACAGTATTAAAATAATATTTAGAAACTACCCTTGATTTGGGACTTTTGTCCTTAATTAGTTTTGGTTCTATGCCTGATTCTGGAGATACGAGGTTGAGTTATGTGGAATAGCTATAAATCTTCCATCACCAAAGTATTGAAGATTGTCTCTTGTAATGTGAAATAAATGGACAAAATGTGGAACACTCACCAACATCTTCGACTAGGAAGGTCACTGGATGGTTAAAATATGTAAATTTAAACTTAAAAAGTTCTTGTGATGAAATAATGATTCAGTATTATATACCATGGATATCAGTGACAGACCCTGTCAGTGTGGAACATGAACTTTTTAAGACTCTGAATGTTCCTCATAATGAGGTACACTTGAGAATGTGAGACCTACTGTAGAAAGAAACCTAAATTAATAAAATAGATCAAAACGTTCATTCCTAGGAGCTGGTGGTATAATGATCATGGGATTCAAATATGGTTGTTGTTCTTCTTTCGGCTTTTCCCGGTTAGGGGTCGCCACAGCAGAACTCCGGTCCACTAATGATTGGCAGTAGATTTTTACTGTGCTGAGGTGCCAGCTTGATGCCCAACCTTCAACAAAGGCATGCCCATTCACGCATGTCTTTCGAACACCACTCAACCGCGGGGGGGATATGCAGACTACACACAGAAGGTGTTCCAGCTGAGAATCGAATGGGAGAACCTCTTGCTGTGAGGCGACAATGCTACCGCTGCACCAGCATATCGAAAATGCAATGCTTTACAGTTACTTACTGTGCCTAATTTGAATTTATTTCAAAATCAAGATGTGTAAACCAGTTTTCATACACTGGCATAGTAAACGTTTTCATCTCCACATTCTAAATAAATAAAAGTGATAATATGAGAGACCCTTGCAGAAATTTCTGTAATATAGCAACTGGTTCAAACTAGTCAATGAAAATGCACTGAAAAAAATACTGTCAAGTTTTTCAAGTAAAAAAAGTCACATTTGGAAGTATTCTTTTTTGTACACTTATTTGTATTTTTTATATCTTTGATTTTACAAAAAAAGAACAAAATACAGTATGCATTTTGACTTTGTAGTTTCACTGTTTAGTCCGGTTTTCTCTATAACCACACCCACATTATGATGTCATTGCAGGTTGTAAGCAGAGATTTGCATACCATTGCAAAACATTGTCTGTCTCTCTTTCCAGTTTACACACCATGAGGTACATTGGCCAGTGAGCACCTTTCAGCTCGTTGTTTCTACCAGTTACGGGTTTTACAAGCTTAGGTTGCTAGCCCAAGGCCCAAACAAAACATTGTGGACAACTTAAAATATCTTACCTTTTAGAGGAGCTGTATCTTATTTGTATTGTGGTTTCACTACATCATCATCATGTCGTAAATTTCAGTGTGAGGTGTTTTGCAATAATTAGTTAAGAAGTTTCTAGGAAAAAAGAAACTACTGCTGATGTACTTAACATCTAAATACAGTAATTTATACATTAATTTAGGCATTGAGGCATTGTGGGTTCGGCATTTTATGATGTCATGGCAGGAATTTTCACCTCTGAGAAAAATTTTCTAGGGTCATCCTTACCAACAAAATAAAATGCAAAAACAACATACTTTCTGCTCTAAAGACTGTTTAATTTGACATTGCATATGGCAAGGAAGTTATACAGAACTCCAAAGTTTTCTTAACATTTGCTTTAGAACATGACTAATACACTTTAAGTTAAAAAGGTTTCAGAGAAGAGAGTAAAACAAAATAGTGTGAGATTTCTTCTTTCGAATTTGAAAGCTTAGTACAGTTGGATTATATTTCAATGAACTTGTGTGAGGAATTAAGGAAGAATGCTATTTTTGAAAAGCACAGTGAGGCAAAGTAATACTGATACATATGGATGGTGTTTTTTGTTAGGTGCACCAGGTTTCTTACTCATTCCAAAGACATGCCATAAAGGAACTGATAAAATCTTCCACATTTCTGCTTAGCATGCAGTAGGTACCCTTGGTGAATTCACAGTCTTACACATTTATCTGTCTGTCATACAGTGGGCTGGTGTGCACTATATTCGGGTAAAGTTTGTCTGTCTTGTGCTCAGTGAGTGCAGAGATAGGCATGAAATAAAAAAGTGAATTATCTTATACAATACCAGCGGTGGTTGAAACACTTTTATATCCTTAAGTGTGAGTTGCATATATCTCATGGGCCTCCATTGCAGGAGGTTTTATATGTTACACAGTGAAGACTTTATTTTTGCCTAGCCTTTCTTGACTTTTTTTTTACTTATTTTTTTTTTTGTCTGTATGGCCCTTTTACCCATTGTGTGTGTATGTGTGTATCTATGTATGTATGTATGTGTACATATATATGTAGAGAGAGTGTGAGTGAGTATGTGATACACACAAATATGAAATAATGTGGGTGTCTGTACCTTTGTTTCTGTACATAGAAAAATTACTTCATTTGTTGACTTTAAATATGAATGTGTTACTTCTGTACCAAATGTGCCCTTTTGATAGACTATTTTGGATACTTAAAAGAATGTCTACATTTTTTACTGAAGTTAAATGTTATACCCAGTTGGCACTCAACAGCATATACAGTTATTCATAGGCTATTTCCCACTTTTATATCTGAGATGCATAACCCAAAAAGATCTGGTCCCATCACCGAGTACTGTGGGACATCACTCGTAACCCCAAAATATTAGACAGGTAAAATCCCTACCCACCCAGAATTGTTGTGTCCTGCTGCTTGACCAGTGTTTTGCCAGTTGTATTACAAAGTAATTAGAAATCATGTGTTTTACTTGTATCCAATTGTGTCTTTCAATTTTCTTTAGAGTAATGCTGAATGCCTTAGCAAGTGTAAGTACCTTTATTCTTGACTTGCAAGTTGCTGTGTCTAAACATGTTGTACTTTAATAATATATTTTTGCAATACCTTCTTTACAGTATCCAGCATCTGCAAAGGGGACAATTTGTCAGGTCATATAGTCTGCATTATTTAGCGTGATGATCCCAAGCTTCTGATCGTCATCCATTATGTAGTCATTATTGCATATTATTGTGATGCATTCTTCTCAACAAGATTGAATTGTAAAGGATTTCAGCATTTATTTAAAAACTAGGACTCTGAGAGTTAGTAGAGATGGCTAAAGCTCTGAATTGTTTTAAGAGCTGATTCCTGTGGCAATGATTTGACAAATCAGGATGTGCTTTGAAGCAATTGGGAGTTTAGGATATGCTCCTTAATAGTCACCTAGACTTCATACCTATTATGAACATGTTGTCATTGTTTCCCAGCCATCTCCTATTGCACAGTTGATCTAGTTCTGGAAATGTTATGGCCATATCATCATAGACCATTTTTAATGCAGCATAGGCAATTTATTCTTCAAGAGCAGCAGGCACTGCATTTGTAGGTGAAGCACCAAAATGCAAATTCGATTGTAGCAGCAGCCTCTGGATTTGTAATAGTTCTCTTTAATTTGGAGTTATTCAAATGACCTTTAACTCTGCAGAGATTGCATATGTTATTAGGTGATTAATGTTTCTTATACTCTTCTAGTTAAAATACTGTGTTACACCTGTCTGGATGTTATGATATGATGCTAGAGATATTTATACAATTTAATGTAGTACATCCAAAGCTACCAATTACATGTAATATATTTCTTCATTACAGTAAGGGGGTGTACATAGTCAACAAACTGACTAACTGGCGGTAAGGGTGGGGCTCTCTGTGACAAAGGGAGATACTGCCAGCCCAGCTATCTGGAATTTTATAAATAATTATATGTCATTTGTGAACATCAACATGATTCATTTAAGATGCTTGTGTTACAAATGTATTACAACTGTATGTCATGTGTATATGAAACTGCTGGTAAAGAAGTGTGTGTTTGAAAAGGTTTTGCAAAGGGCTTAAAATGTATCCACAGTGTACCCTACTGGGATAGAATAGAAATGTACATGCACTATTGTAACTGTTTAAATGTATATGTTTTGACAGCAGAAACTAGAATACAGGAGGTTAACTTAAGAAAAATAGCTGAAATTAAATTACTTTATGACAGCAAGGAGACACAATGCCTGTGCTGAGAAGTTTTCTGTATGGTCTTGAAAGTGTTTTATTGTTTCATGACGTCCACCATTTGCCAAAGATCTGAGTAAAAGCCCTTGTCTATGTATTTTTACAGGTAGATGTTAAGTGCTACCAGCTGCCATCAGTGGTTGTTTTGGGGCCTGGGAACTAGGAGTCAGATGCCAAGAAATGATGTAATTCTGCAAGCTAGCCCAGCAGTAATATTTGAGATATTAATTTGAGAGGTCTCTTAGAGAGACAGAGTACTCTGTATTCTATCTTTGAGCTGGCAACAACAACTAGAGTAGATTCATTCACCACATTTGCCTTGCTCTGAGTAAGTAAGTCTAGGGAACAGTATAATTCTCTTTGATATAGTCAGGAATTTAGCAACACTTAGTTTAGATATATTTCTTTATTTATTTGATACTGTCCTGTAATGTTATTTTTAAATATATCCTGTGATTTTGAAGTCTGATGTCACTGTAATTATATACTGAGTATTTTCTTGTTCTTTTACTATTTCTTACTAAGTATATTTAAACCTTTAATTGTGGCTGATCTTTGTAGAGCTATTTACGTTCTGAGAGCACTTGCATATTTATTTGGTGACACTGTGGACCGCTCCTAACAGCCTTGCTCTTGGTCAAACTGCCATTTGCATTAATAGTAACATTAGACAGTAAGATTGGACACCCTTTGTTAAGGGTCTTAAGGTGTTCTGGTGGCAGTAATAACTACCTTATAGTCTGGGCAGAAGGGGGCATAGCTAGTAAATCTGTGCCAGCCTTTCCCAGGTGTGTGTGTGTAAAACAAATCTCCAAGCGTATGTGTGTGTCATCTACTTGGACAGGGACACAAAGCACTGGTTGGATAAGAGAGAGTGTTGGAGGACTTGGCTTGGAACCCTGGGGATCTGGAGAAAGAGGGAGAAACCAGTCCCAGACTGACTGTGGTCTCTGTGTGCTCTTAAGGGAAATTGCAGTTGATGCAGAGATCTGCATCTGGAAATACTGTGTGTGTACCTTGTCATCTTCCCAATGTACATCCCCCACTGTTGTCAGTGGTGAGGATTGAGGCGCCTTGATTACTGGTCCAGTGGTGGGCATCACATTTATTGGTAGGCAGTGGTGGGATATCCACATATTAAGATTCAGTGGTGTGGATATTGAATTCCTGTAGCCTGTAAACAGTGGTCACTAAGGAAGGTGTTTGTACTCTGAAGCAGCCGCACAGTGAACATTCAGAGTTTCATATCACAATAGTTTTATTTATTTTTTTGTTAGCTTAGTTAGTCAGGGAGAGCAGGCAAGGATGCATGCAGGCAGAGGAGTATGGCAATCTGACAAGGAGCCATTTGACTGAGATGTGCCAAGAAAAAGGACTGGTGCATGCCAACCTGAATAAAGCAGAGGTGATTGCAGCCTTAACCACAGCTGCATCACAGACTAGCAACCAGGAGGACAACCAGACTGGCCTTGGGTATGTACAACTCTCAGAAAATGGACAGTTCAGCTTTGCTTCAGAGGACTTAAAAATCCATATGGAGTTAAAGAGACTTGAACTGGAGGCAAAATGTTTGGAAATAGAATCAGCAGAGAGACTGTGGCATTTGGAGGTTTAAGAAAATGAGAAACAGAAACAAATGGAATTAGAATCAGCAGAGAGAGTGAGACATATGGAAGCTGAGGAAAAGGAGAGGCAGAGCCAACATGAAAAGGAGATGCTGACTCTTCGCCAGGATCGTGGAGGTAATGGGGGATGGGAGTAACCGAATCACAGAAGCAACAAAGTTCAGTAAATTTCTCCAACAATTTACAGAGGATGATAATTCTGACAGTTTTATTCATATGTTTAGAAGGATATGTAAATAGTATAATGTTGACCAAGGGCTCCGGGTATGGTTCCTGACCCCCTTACTCCATGGTAAAGCTGTAACTGCTATTTCTAAATTGTCTGATACAGATTGCTTAAATTACAATACTGTAAAAAATGTTTATTAGAGTGTTTTAAGTTAACTGAAGCTTATAGAAAAAAAGGTTTCGTGAGCATAGACTCGAGGCAGATGAAAGTATGTGTGAATATATTGCTGAGTTAAGCACTTATTTTCATAGGTGGGTGAATGGGTGTCAGGTCACCACTTTTGAAGGGCTGGCAGACCTTTTGGTTAGGGAACAAGCCCTTAGCGCTTTGCCTGAGGACATGAGAATCTGGTTGGCAGATAGGGAATGCAGTACTGTAGATGAGTTGGGGAAAAAGGGAGACCTATACCTAGCAAGCAGGGCATCAATGCACAGGAAAGGGATACCCAGTGCTGCACATGGGTCTAAGGGAGCCCATGGTGGGTAGCCTAAACTGCCACAACAGAGTCTGCCAGTAACAGGGGAAGCCACTAGTTCAGGTACACAGCCAGGATCAAGGATTAAATGTTTTAAATGTAACCAGTGGGCCCATGTAGCATATAGATGGCCATAGAAGCAAGGTGGGGAGTAAAAGGTGGGAGAGCCAGTAAGTGGGAATGCCAGTAGTAAGTTGTCTGGAGACAACAAGGGTAACAAACTACCACAAGTGGTTATATCCTATCTTAGTGGATGGAAAACAGTCCACTACTAAGAGAGAGACAGCCTCTGACCTAACCATTATGAAGCCTGCAGTGGTTAAAGAGGAGCACTACTTGCTTGGGCAGTCTATTCCAGTCAGATCTTTAGGAGGGACCCCATTCCAAATACCTTTGGCTGTGGTTCACCTTGACTGGGAGGGTGGAAAAGGAAGCAAGCAAGTAGGTGTGTTTAAGGATGACTTCTAGGGTATGATTTTGATAATGCAGTACCTTGTGTGTATGCAGTGACATGCAGCCAGGCTTGGAGACAAGCATGTGGGTCTGGTAGCCTGGGAGGATCCAGACAGATAGCACACTTGAAGCCAGGACTGGTGAGGTAGTTACTTCAGGGAGGGAGCTACCCTGTAGCAGTGAGACTGAAGGTGAGTCACAGCTGCTTGTGGAAACTAATTGGACAGAGTGACTGCAAGGGCAGAGGTGAGTAGTAGTGCCCAGGCTGACAGTGAGGCACCGCTGTCATTCCTGTGTAAGGGGAGCTGGGAAGGTGTACAAAGAGAGAGTTGAGACAGGCTCAGCTGTCAGACCCTACATTACAAGGCTTGAGGGAGGTAGCCAGGGAGTCACCTGATTCTCAAGGAAAGGGGGAATCTGTATACTGGGACAAAGGGTTACTGTATAGAGAGTAAACCCCTGAGGGAGGGCTAGAGGGTGAGAGAATACAGTAGTTGGTAGTGCCCAGAGCCTACTGTCTGGTACTTATAGCCATAGCCCTTGATATTCCCTTTGCAAGTCATATGAGCATAAAGCACACAAAGAGACATATTATGCAGAATTTTTATTGGCCTGGGATTTCCAGGGATGTAACAGGGTACTGCAGGAACTGTGAGCAGTGCCAAAAGGTAGGCAAGGCAGGAGACAAGGTCAAAGCTCCTTTGGTGCCTTTGCCTGTGATTGAGGAGCCATTTCAGAGGGTAGCTATGGATATTGTGGGGCATCTGAGTACCCCAAGTTCCACAGGAAAGAAGTATGTCCTGGTGGTAGTAAATTATGCTATCAGATACCCTGAGGCAGTGGCCCTGACCTCCATTGAGGCAGAAAAGGTGGCAAATGCTTTGTTAGAGGTTTTCAGCAAGGTAGCTTCCCAAAAAAATACTGACTGACAGAGGTGCCAATTTCATGTCAGACCTGCCTACTTCCACAGGTGCCCCAGAAATCCACAGTTATTTTACCCTTTGAGTTGCTGTATGGGCATAGAGTGAGGAGCCCTCTAGAATTGATTCAGGATGATTGGGAGGGTGAGTGTGAATTACACAAGGACTCTGTTGCGGCATATGTACTAAATCTCAGGACACGGCTCAGGAAGCTCATGGGCTTGGTCCAGGCGAGCCTGGCAGAAGCCCAACAGCAAGAAAAGGTCTGGTATGACAGGAATGCTCGAGCTAGAGAGTATGCTATAGGGGAAGAGGTTAGGGTTCTCATTCCTGTTAGACACACAGGCAGCTTGGAAGGGACCCTTCAAGGTGGTAAAGAAGGTCGGTGATGTTAATTACATGGTAGAACTGCAAGGCAGGAGGCAGGGGCACAAATTGTATCATATTAACATGATGAAACCTTACCATGATAGAGAGGCCCTTGTGCTGAGTATTTGCAGTAGAAGTCAGGAGGAGTCTGAGGGGGATCTGATGACTGATCTCAGTGAGGCTCGGACTGACACCTCAGTGGAAGGGGTAGCAGTGACCCAGCAGCTATCCGCTGCCCAGGTTCGAAAAATCCGAGCAGTGTTACAGGAGTTTGGGGGCATGTTCACTGGGAAACCAGGGTGTACCCACCTGGTACAGCACCATGTGGATACAGAACCCCAAAGGCCTATTAAGCAGGCTCCTTATAGGGTGCCTGAGAGAGTCAAACAGACTCTGAGGGAGGAGATACAGGAAATGCTGGAACTGGGGATAATCCAGGAGTCCAGCAGTCCCTGGACCTTGGTGCTGGCAGCAAAGGAGGATGGCAGCACCAGATTCTGTGTGGACTACAGGAAACTAAATAGTCACACAGAGTCAGATGCTTACCCCATGCCTAGGACAAATGAAGCCCTAGAGCAGCTGGATGGGGCTACGTATTTTAGCACTATTGATCTTATCAAGGGTTACTGGCAGGTGCTAGAGAGAGGTCAGCTTTTGTGAATCCTTTTAGCTTGTATGAGTTCACAAAGATGCCCTTTGGGATGAAAAATGCCTCAGCGACTTTCCAGAGGCTGGTAGATCATATCCTAACACAAGCAGGAGATTTTGCCCTTGCTTTCTTGGATGATATTGCCATGTACAGTCATTCCTGGCAAGAGCATCTTCAGCATGTTAGGGAGGTACTGAGCAGACTACAAAATTCAAGGTTGACCATTAAGCCCAATAAATGTCAGGTGAGTATGGCAGAGATCTCCTACCTGGGACACATAGGCGCGGGAAGCTGTTAAAGACTGGGGGTGACATGGGCACTTAGTGAACTAAAAAGGGTATTTTTTATAACTATTTGCTACCACACCATAGGTTCACTTGGTGGACATTTTAAACTTAGCCAATTCCCTTTTGGTGCTTAAATTAACATTTTCTGATTGGTCTTAGCTATCCCCATGGCTGATAATTGTATATTAGTCCTAGTAAGAACAACTGTGATCATACCATAGATAATTTGAGGGGGCCATGTAATGGATGCAGCATTTAGGAACTGCCTCTATCCATTAGTGGCATGAGGGGAAATCCTGGAGTACATTTTCTATTACCCATCCTTAGATTCAAGTTGCATTTGAATATGGATGGATGAGCTTTGCTTTATTTTTATGGATATTCAGTTCCAGAACAGTGGTAGCCTCTGTGATATATATCCATCTCTCCACAACATTCAGTTTAGATACCTGGACTGAGTATTACTGATGCCATTTGACTTGCTGATGTTCAGTAGGTCCATCTGTATTATGTCGGAGGATGCTTTGTATGCCAGCTATGTCACCTCTAAGCACTCTGTAGGATACTGAGTATAGTAATAAATCTTTGAGATGGTCCATGCAAGACCTATTCTTTAGGACTTGTATCCTTTTAGTAAGGCATCTCTGAAGGTATTGCAATTGTTGCATGAGGCTGAACAGATACATGCCAAAGTGGGCATTATACAAAATGATTGACATAATGAAAGCTTTGTAAAGGGGGACAACAACATCTCTACATCTAGTCACAATCAGTTTGTTTATAAGCTGTGCAATATAGAAAGGCTTTCTTATGACTCCGGGCACATGTTGGTCAAACATTAGATCACTGTACACACAAGTTCCCAAATGCCAAACAATTGGATCAGTTCTCAGAGGGCATTGTCATGATTTTGACACCAGTTATTATCTGGGACAAACCTTCCTGCATGATGGTTAAGTAATTTGGGGATTCAATAACTTCTCCTAGCTTGCAGTCATCTCAAACTTAGCTGGCCAAACTCTTTGGTATTTCCTTTTACTTTTGAATTGTATATGCCAAACAGAAAAAGTCTCAGCATCGAACCCTGGGGGACTCCATTGGTGACTGATCTCTTCCCCTGTTTTGATCTCCTGCATCCTGTGAGCCAAGTGGCAATCCAGCTGGTGATGTACGTGTTTGCTCCTACATTATTCATCTTTTGTACTACACCTGAGTAGGAGATTGTGTCAAAAGGCTTGACCAGGTCAAGGTAAAGTGGTGTGAACTGTTTTACCTTCATCCATTGCTTTGGTAACAAGAGTAAAGCTTAAAATTTGCCCATGATTTTGAGCCTTTCACACTTTCCTCTGGGCTGTTTTCAAACACATTTTTAGGGCCATGCATACATGTATGCATTCCTTGATTCACCTTCCTGATTTGTATTAAATTATACTCCTTGTATAATACAGCACACTAGTTAGACGTTAGAGCGCATTTTAAATTTATTGTTTAAACATTTTTCCAGTAGGCAATGAAACAAAAATGCATTAACCAATAATGACAAAACTGCCCTATTCAGAACATTTCCATCATAAAGGTCTACTTCCACACACAACTGCATTTTAAATTTATTGTTTGAACATTTTTTCCAGTAGGCAATGAAACAAAATGCATGCACCAATAATGATAAAACTGCCCTATTCAGAACATTTCCATCATTCCAAGATGGTGGTCGTCTGGTGAACTGCATCTAAACTGAGCTCCCTACCTCATTTAGTCATATCTTAGTTTTTTATACATCTCAAAGCTTCAGGACGTTCCATGGAATAAAGGAATTCACTCCAGCATCATAAAATCGAACCATCCAGTACTTACAGCTATAAAAAGAGACTAAATCAACCGTATATTCTATATCAGCTTTCTAAGTCTTATACTTACTGTGATCTAGAAGGCCTTAATCTGCTGCAGCACTCTGAAGACCACATGGCCAGACAGCAAAAACCTTCAAATGATCCTATTACAATGGAGACACAGACAACAAAAGCTAAGTCTTCGATAATCTTTTCACCAGAAAAAGAGAATCTCTCAAAAAGGCAAAAAACCAACAAACAACAACTGGAACTTAACAAAAACACTACTAGCACTACTGAGGATATTGGCTTCCACATGGATGAACTAAAACAGGCCTTACAACCCATACATGCAGCTATTCAGAACTTTTCGGAACAGCTCTCAACCATTGGAAAATCTGTCACTCAGATTGCTGAAAGAGTGGGCACTCTTGAACAAAAAACACAGACAAATGAGTTTCAAATTCAAACTCTCACTGAAGATCTTTGTGCTAAATCAACAGTTATAACAGAATTACAAATGAAAATAACAGATTTAGAGGCAAGAAGTCGGAGAAACAATATCCTAATTAGAGGTATTCCTGAGAGCTATGATAATCAAAGCTTAATCACTACTGCAAAACAAATTTTTGAGTCTCTACTACAACTTGATGGTGAGATACCCGAAATTACCATTGAAAGAGCTCACAGAGCACTCCGGAGAAGACAAGACACTACAGACCCCCGTCAAGTGTATGTTAAACTACTCAATTATCAAGTGACACAAAAAATACTAAATGCAGCTAAAAAACATAAATCCTTAATCTGGAACAAGCACAAAATCTCCTTTTCGCAAGATTTACCTACAACTATTAAGGAAAACAGACAAAAACTAGCTCCGTTTTGCGCAGATTTAATTAAAAGAAACATACGCTTTCAAATGCGATACCCCAACAACCTGATATTTTATAGTAATGAAGTGAGATACTCAGTGAATACTCAAAATGATGCAAAAACAGCCTTTATCAAGGCTTTTAACAAAGTTCCCACTTCCTGAATTTATATTATCGCTAGCAACTCTATTTTTTAGCTAGTCAACAGAACGGTACATTGCTTTTATGGGTCTGTTGGAAAATCTTGATTAATTTACAAATACCAATTTGAGTAAACAAATATTCATTTACATGCCTGTGTAAAATTCTTAATGGTCTTTCTTAATTGTCAGCGTCAAACACGTGTAGCTAGGCACAGATCCCCTCACAAGATGTTTCCAAGTGGGTCCCCTTTGGCTGTAACACCTTGATACTACTGTAACATCCACGGGACACTATGAATAACCCACAGAATGCGTCGCCTCAGGAAATACACAACTCTTCAGTCTAACATGACTAAATGCTTCCCTGGAATCTAAAAAACGCGTTGAAAATCCTTCTAGCAATTGGGACTTGAAGAATCGGGTGGAAACAGGTAAACAGAAAAGCAAGGCGTACTTTCAGGCGCTGAGTGCAGCTGTTGACCTCCGCTTTGTAACGCTTATGCATCCTTGCGCCTTATGCAAATAAATGACTATTGCTAGAAGTCTTGCATAGACCTGTCAAGCCCTAAGAGTCATGCTTCATAATGTATACTTGCGTGGATAACCAGGTTTCCGATGTTGTTGCTAAGGCGCCTGTTGCTTCTCATGTGGCGTACGGAGCTACTGCTAAGCTTTTAACTCTGCAACGCTCGTACTGCCTAGAACAAATCGCCAAATATTTTCTTTGCTAAGCATGTACGATAGACTTGCAATACATACGAAGGCTATAACTCTCTAGACATTTAACATTGTCTTATGTCTATTTTTTAAAAGTTATAGCAATGCTAGTCACGCAGTATAATCTGTGTAATACAATATCAAGTATATGCTGTTATGTTCTTAAACTTTTTATCCGGAAAGATGCTTTCCCTGATTGAGCAGCACTTGTATACTCTGCATAGCCATCATTGTTCAAGCCTCTTTCCTATGGCCCTCTAGTAGTATTAGACACATCCTAAGTCAATTCTTGATTACTGCAATCGTTTTATTTTTTACTGTGGCTGAGGGGCTGATAACAGTATTGTTTTATAAGGTAACCACTACAATATAATATGTTGTATATAGTACAGGCCAAGATTGAAAGCTGACTTCAGATTGGTATCTGTGATAAGGTGTTGAACCCAAGGAGTGTAAATTAAGTTTTTTAAGAGTGCAAGGCTCTATGGTTGATGCAAGTGACTCTATCTAATCTAATCAGCTAGATCCACATGTCACGTACTCTGACAGCAAAATAGAGGGCTGTTTACTGAGCTACTTAATATACTTAGTTGAATTAATGGATTCTCCTTTTTTCTCTCTCTCCATGTATGATGGGGATGTTATAATGTTAACATAATTAGCTGGTGGTGTAAGGGCACTATACATAAACATATGTTCCAGACAAAGTTTTTCTAAATTACTTAATATTGTTAAGCTCTACTATTGTTGAGCTAAAAGATGTTTGAAGCAAGCTGTGATTCACTAACTCACCTATATCATCATCTAAAATTTTTGATTAAATATATATAGTATTTTAGGTACTTAAAATATATGTTAAACGGTGGACTCTCGAGAGTGTACACCCTTGTGAAGGCATGTAGTCATATTTTCCTTCTACACTACTCTACCCTACCACAGAACATGCCGCAAGATATCTAAACTGTATGTTACATAATATACAGTCTTGGAAGCTCAGTGGGTGTTGTTGTAAGTAATCTAGGTAGGTTATGTTTTGGAAAAGTTATATTTTGTACATATGTATAGTAAAGTTTAGGTTCGTGTGTGTGTGTTTATATACTTCTTCATACAAGGAGTATGGGTGGATAGGCACTGGGGTTAGTCTGAAGAAGTTGTGGGCTACCTCTTACCGTAATGCTAATCTCTTCGTAAAGACAGTGTTAAAGATATATCAAGCTCTCTTCCCTCCTTTATACCCAAAGATAACTCTCCCTAAACAAACCTTATTATGTGTAGGTATAACAACAACCTCCCTTTCTTATCACTTTTCAATATCACCAATTAAACTAAAGAATTCAGTAGCTGGCAAGTAGACTGCTGGAATGTTAAAGGCCTACAGAATGCTGAGAAAAAAAACCTAATATTACATCGTTTTTTTAAATCTCAGGCTAGTATCTGTTTTTTACAGGAGACGCATCTACCCAAAGAAAGCTGGGAAAAAACTTCTAACAAAAAATGGATCAGGACTATAATAGCGGGTGGTGATAGTTCAAATTCTAAGGGAGTAGCAATCTTAATTAAGAAACAATTCCAAGGTACTATAATAGAAGGCAAGTCTGATAAATATGGTAGGTGGTGTTATTTTACATCCATAGTGCCGGACTCTACCAAACCCGTTTTATTTTTGAACGTATATGGTCCATGCACTCAACAACACTTTTTCATCATAGAAATTTATAATATCCTTAGCTCATTCCCAAATCACCTTTTTATAATAGGAGGGGATTGGAATGCAGTCATAAATCCCAGTTTAGACCGTACCAGCAACTCCCCCTCATATAATTCTCAAGCTTCTACTGCTCTGGAAGAACTAATGTCTGACTTTAATCTCATGGGTACTATTGTCTTTGGTACTGACTTTTCTAAAAACAGTATGTACACTTTCTACTCTCAGTGCCACAAATCATGGTCACGTTTAGACTTCTTCTTAATCTCTAAATTCTTCTCTAAATTCAAGATCGCACTAAGGTGTGAGCCTAGGCTATTATCTGACCATGCAAAAATCTCCCTTATGATTATCTTCACATCTGCTACTTCCCCCCATATGAACTGGTCCTTTAACAATAACCTACTAAAACACAAAGAGATTGTAGAGAGAATTAATAAGACATTGTCTGAATTATACGCAGGTTTTGGTAAATCTCAAATAGCGCTTGACATACAATGGGCGGCTTGCAAGGCTGAATTAAGAGGGTATCTGATTAGCAAAGCCACATTCTTTAATAAGCTTAATAAAGGAAAAGAATCTGGTCTTGCTCTAAGACTAGCTTCCTTGGAAAGAGAATTTAAAACACATCCCGACTCCAAGCTAGAGAAATTGATCAATGCGACACATAAAGAACTATGTGAGCTACATTTATATAACTACTCGATACAGGAACAAAAACAAATTGCAACCTACTCTGAATGGGCACAAATCCCATCTAGAACCTTGTCTAGAATACTCAAAAACAATAGCGGCGCTCCGACAATCTCCATCTTGCAACATAAAGGGGAAATATACAAAACAGACTGCGAGATTATTAAACTTTTCCATGACATATATACGGACATATATAGCAAGAACAAACACACCACCTCTAATCTGCAGATGGATACATTTCTTAATTCCATCATCTTCCCATCTCTCAATCAGGATCAAATATCCATCCTATCAGCTCCATTTAATACTTGAGAGATTCAAAACGCCATTAATAAACTTAAAATAGGCAAATCCCCTGGCCCGGATGGCTTCACTACTAATTTTTTCAAGACTTTTAATTCAAAAATTGCCCCTATTCTCCTAGAAGTCTTTAACTTCATTGTAAAAAATGGAATCACTGACATACACTGGAATAACTCAAAAACAATCTTACTACTTAAAAACAATAAAGAAAAAACAGACCCACATAATTACAGACCTATTTCGCTTATAAATGTTGATATCAAAATTTTCTCTGCCATCTTAGCTAACAGACTTAAACAGGTATTACCACATTTACTATCTCCTGATCAAGCTGGGTTTATGTCCAATAGACATACATGGGACAATACACTAACATTAGACTCTCTTATCCAGTTTACTAAAAAAGAGAAAAACCTGTTATATGCCTTAACCTTAGACGCATCGAAAGCATTTGACAGGGTAAACTGGGACTTTCTGTTCTCCACGTTATCACATTTTAATATACCCACAACCTTCCTAGATATGATCAGAACTCTCTATTCAAACTCATGCACGTATCTATATATAAATAAAAAAAGATCTAATCCCATCCAGATTACTAATGGCACAAGACAAGGTTGTCCACTTTCTCCCTTTCTCTTCAATCTATTTATTGAACCTTTTTTCCTATATCTTACTCAAAATACACATCATACTATTCCTAAAATTCTTAACACACAAGTAGCATTATCGGCATTTGCTGATGACTTAAACCTCTACTTCCAATATCCTAACACAGATCTGCCAAAAATATTAAAAGCAATTACTTCTTTCTCTAAGGCCTCTGGGTACCAAGTCAATGATAAAAAATCACATATTCTCCCAATAAATCCTGAGGCGCATAAACCTTTCTTCTTCCCTGAATCTTCCTTCCACATCTCATACAGTCTCAAGTACCTCGGCGTCAACTTTGAACACAATCAAGCCTCTATGCTTCAAAATAATTTGCTAAAATCATGGTCTATCATCTGTCAAGACCTACAAAGGTGGAAGCTATTGAACTTATCATTTCTTTCAAAAGTAGCTATTGTGAAAATGAATATTCTACCCAGACTCCTCTATCAATTTAGTGCGACAAATATAATTATATCAAACAACCTCTTTTCACAGTTTGATAAAACATTGATCAAATTTCTCTGGTTCCCTAAGAATGTTAGGATTTCTTCTTCCAAATTAAGTCTCCCCAAGGAGAAAGGTGGGGTGGGCCTTCCAAACTTTCATCTTTATTATCTGATTATTTGCTCTAATAAACTATGGTCCATTGCAAACATGAATAATAAAGCCCAAACCCACTACCCAGCGTGGTTAAAGATATGACACAGACATATTCTATCTAACAAAATGAATCCTAAGGCTATTCCCTTCTTATCACCCACTTCTTTGAATAGCTTAAAACTATCCTCTCTACTGAAATTCCAAATAAAACTTTTTCAAAAGCTGATTAAGGACATTAATCTTCAACTTATTTTACCTTTCCTTCAACCACTACACCTCAATCCAAATCTTAAAATCAACAACAAGATGATAGATCTTGCTGATTTCCCTCTCATCAAAGACCTTAAAGTATGGGATATTTTTAAACATAAATCTCTGTCTCTTGCCGAACTACGATTAATTCTCAAGGTTAATAACAAGTATTCAGTTATCCTACGTCAACTCAGGGAACTTATTTCTTCACAAACCAATAATATAGTCCCTGATATACAGCTAATGGATAAACTAAACCTAATTATTAATACAATTGCTAGTAATAATAAAACAATTTCTTTGTCATACAAACTACTACACCCATTACTTTACAAAGGAAACTGTCTATTTTCCAAATACTGGGACAATCAAAATCCTCCTATTACAGAGGATCAAAAAATACTAGCCATAAAAACTAGCATTGAACTATCCCCCTTCAAGAAATTCTTATACACTCAACTGATGTTGAATAACAACGCTTACCTTACTCCTGTAAGAATTAACAAATTTAACTCTAATAGCTCTCCTTTATGTACATGCTGTTCTGGTGCGAGAGCTGACCTTTTACATATTATGTGGCACTGCAATAACTCCCATAAACTTTGGTGTTCTCTCAAAGTGCGTCTCAAAAAAATGGGTTACTATAACTCCACTCTTTCATGGGAAACGGCTATTCTAAATATTCCCCCTCATGGCCTGCCTAAATTTCATATCCATATCCTAATAACGCTTTGTTTCCTCATAAAACTCTACATCACCTATAACTGGTTGGATCGCACCAAATTATGTTGGCGGGGATTTAAAAATATGGCCATCAAATATATCTCGGCCCAGAAGTTCATCATAAATGGACCTAAGAAGAGAGCCTACTTCAGTAAACTTTGGAAAAGCCTGTTTGAAGTAATCCTATGTGACTAAGCTATGGTTAACCTACAAATTCCCTTTTTTTTTTTTTTTTCTCCCTACATACTTTATCCCTTGTTCTGAGGGGTTTCTCTCTCCTACTACAAGCCATAAGTAGGGCTGCTAATATCCAGTTGTACAAGTAGTGGCACTGTTGCTTTCTCCCCTGTTTAGTACTGGTAGCTTTGTAAATATTGTTCAGTTTGGGTTTTTTTTTTTTTTCTTTGTTTTTTTTGGCTGTTAGTTTGTGTACTATGCATACTGCAAGATATTGTACTTTTTTCCTACGTTCATTATAAACATGCCTTTTTGTTCCCCTTTTTTTTCTAATATTGTTGCAAACCATCATGTGTGTAATATTTGTGTATTTCTCATTGCTTGTACCATCATAAGTATGCATGGTTTTATTATAAAAATAAAAATTATTTTTGAAAAAAAAAAAAGAACATTTCCATGATAACAGTCTACTTCTACACACAATATGTAAATACAGAATCACAGTAGAATGTAAGTCATAGGCATGTTGCACAGCTTCTTGAACTTATTTTCAATTGGGGGGACGGACGGACAAAAGGCCAAAAACCAGAGACACATTTTAAACATTGCATGTATAATTTTGGAAAGTTGCTTGCATACAATGTTGTTACCACCATGTATTTCACTGCCAAGTCTTGAACCCAGAAACCTGTGCACTACAGTCAGAGCAACATACCACTAACCTAAACCAGCAGTTTTTTGAAAAACAGGAAGACAAACTTAAATGGCTATCATATCATTTAGTGAATTCAGTTCTCACTTCTCACCGTAGCTCTCAGCCTCTTAGCACAAAAATACAGAACAAAGCCAATAATGGGGGAATACAGGCCCAAAATAGGGACACATTTCAAGTACTGATTTTATAACCTTAGAAAATTGCTAGAATAAAAGGTTTTATCACTCCTGCAAACCAGAGGAACAGAAGAAAAATGTGAGGCATAAATTCACAGGTGATGGTGGCTAGGGACTTTAGGCTCTTTTTACCTGTACCCAAGGTACAGGGTTTGAGCCTGAGTACCTCTAGCCACCAGATGTATCCTGCTGGGGGCACACACACACACACACACACACACACACACACACACACACACACACACACACACACACACACACACACACACACACACACCCTAGCATTCCACTCTGCAATGAAATCTAAATCCTGTTGTTCCCACCCTGCAGCAGCTAATCCACTCCATTACAGGCTTATGGAAATTAAATCCTTTCTGTTTCTGCAGGCAGCAGCTTCTGAAATCTGTTCCTGCTCGCAAAATCAGCTGGAAATAGGTGCGCTGACATCATCGGAAAATGAAAGGGGCAGAGGTATGGATGATCTGCAAAAGTGGGAGGGCTCCCCTCCCCCCACGCTCTATGGTTCCGGCGCCCATGCTGGGACATGGAGTGGTAAGATCAGACCAGAACCTCCCAAAATGGAAGCCATTCAGACATGACCTGCTCCTGTTACCAAAAAGCAAGTGAGGGCATTCTTAGGGACAGCAGGGTACTACAGAACGTTTGTCCCCAATTATTGTACCATAGCTGCTCCCCTCACAGACGTGACAAGCAAAAACAGGCCAGATAAGGTAGTGTGGGCTCTAGCATGTGAGCAGGCATTCCTGAAGCTTAAAGGAGCATTGGGAGGACCCCCTGTGTTAGCCAGTCCAGATTACAGCAAATAATTTGTTGTGCAGGTGGATGCTTCAAACCATGGGGTGGGGGCTGTACTCAGCCAGGTTTCCTCAGAGGGAGAAAAGCACCCAGTGGTATACTTCAGCAGTAGGTTCCAACCTAGGGAGGAATGCTATGCAGCTGTAGAAAAGGAATGTCTAGCCATAGTGTGGGCACTGCAGAAACTTCAGCCTTATCTGTATGGAAGGAAATTCACTGTAGTTACAGACCACAATCCCTTAACATGGCTACATTGAGCCAGCCAGCAAAATGCCAAGTTACTAAGGTGGAGCCTAGGGTTGGAGGTATATGATATGATAGTGCAGCACAACAGTGGAGTTAGCAATGCCAACGCAGATGTGCTCTCAAAACAAACAGTTAATCGGGTAAGATATTCCCAGATAGGCTCATCCCTTTCATGAAACATTTCTCAAAGGTCACTTAAAAAACTATTTTGAGTCTTTGAGGGGGTGACAAAGTAAGATACTGGCAGCCCAGATAGCTGGAATTTTATAAATAATTATATGTCATTTGTGAATATTAACATGATTCATATAAGATGCTTATGTTACAAATGCTTTAGAATTGTATGTCATGTACATCAAACTGCTGGTACAGATGTGTGTGCTAAAAAGGTTTTTGCAAAGGGCTTGAAATGTATCCACAGTGTACCCTACTGGAATAGAATAGAAATGTACAATGCACTATTGTAACTGTTTAAATGTATATATTTTGACAGCAGAAGCTAGAATACAGGAGGTTAACTTCAGAAAAAATAGCTGAAATTAAATTATTTTATGGCAGTCAGAAGACGCAATGTGGTGAGACATTTTCTGTATTGTCTTGGAAGTGTTTTATTATTTTATGTCTTTCTCCACTTGCCAAATAACTGAGGAAAAGCCCTTGTGTATGTATTTTTACAGGTAGATGCTAAATACCACCAGCTGCCATCAATGGTTGTTTTGGGGCAAGGGAACTAGGAATCAGATGACAATAAATGATGTCATTGTGCAAGCTAGCCCAGCAGTAATATTTTAGATATTAATTTTAGCGGTCTCTTAGAGAGACAGAACATTCTGTATTCTGTCTTTGACTTGACAACAACTAGAGAAGATCCATTCACCACATTGGCCTTGCTCTTACTAAGTAAGTCTAGGAAACAGTATAATTCTCTTAGATGTAGTAAGGAATATACCAACACTTAGTTTAGATATTTTTCTTTATTTATTTGAGACTGTCCTGCAATGTTTTTTTAAATATTTCCTGTGATTTTGAACTCTGATGTCACTATAATTATATACTGAGTATTTTCTTGTTCTTTCATTGTTTATTATTAAATATATTTAAACCTTTCATTGTTGCTGAGCTTTGTAGAGCTATTTAAGTTCTGAGAGTAATTTCATATTTATTTGGTGACACTGTAGGCCACTCCTAACAGCCTTGCTCTTGATCAAACTACCATTTGTATTAATAGTAACATTACACAGTAAGATTGAACACCCTTTGTTAAGGGCCTTAAAGTAGCTGATAAGGGGTCCTGGTGGCAGTGATAACTACCTTATAGTCTGAGCAGAAGGGGGACATAGCTAGTAAACATGTGCCAGGTGTGTGTGTGTGTGTGTGTGTGTGTGTGTGTGTGTGTGTGTGTGTGTGTGTGTGTGTGTTTGTACAACAAATCTCCAAGAATGTGTGTGTGTGTGTGTGTGTGTGTGTGTGTGTGTGTGTGTGTGTGTGTGTCAGCTACTTGGGCAGGGACACGAAGCAATGGTTGGACAGAAAGAGTGCTGGAGCACTTGGCTTGGAACCCTGGCTAAGGACTCAAGTCTATAGCTGTGCCAGTGGGGAGTCTTACTGGGGATCAGGAGAAAGAGGGAGTAACCAGCCCCAGACTGACTGGTCTCTGTGTGCTCTTAAGGGAAATTGCACTTGATGCAGAGAGCTGCATCTGGAAATACTGCGTGTGTGTACCTTGTCATCCTCCCAATGTACGTTTCCCTCTGTTGCCAGTGGTGAGGATTGAGGCTCCTTAATTACTGGTCCAGTGGTGGGGTGTCACACTATCCATCTATAAAAGTACGTTATGCTCTTAGCATCTGGTCATTTTTAAACAGTGTTTTATCTAGCTTTGCAGGACTAATGGATGTGAGTGGATTAAGTAGTAATATTTTGGCTACTATATGTTTGTGTGAAACAAATTTGAAATATGTGACATTGTCATTATTTATTTTTTTATACAGAATCAGTTTTCAGTAAGGAATATTACTTATAGGTGGCAACTGCAATTTCATTTGCAGCAGTGAAGATGTGTCTGGGGGGGGGGGCAGAAGGGAAGATATAACAAAGGAGAGTAGATTTTTGAAGAAACTTATGAACATATTTAGCATGGAAGATGGGATTCAGTAATAGGAGTTCAGAGTGAATTTACATATTATTCACCAAGATATAAAAACTGGGCATTTTACCGGAACATGTACATTTAATTGGAGGTTTTGCTACCCACCCAATAACTATTTCAGATCATGTGCCAATAATAGCTAAAATAAAAATGAGACACTGGCACTTTCCCACCTATCTGTTGAAAAGAGAGGAATTTAAGGAAAGGGTAGTGGAGATTATTCAGGAGCTGTTAGAGAGGATATAAATTTCTTCTGAAAGCATAGCTAGGGAGTGAGATAAAATTAAAGTGAAGTTTAAAATATGGTGGAAATAAAAGAAAAGGAGCTATGGTTAAGAAGTAACAATAATTATTTAGAGGGACTGACAGATGTGAAAGTATTGCAGAATAGGGAGAATCTCACTGAACAAGAAGAGGATCAACTGCAGAATGCAAGGCAGAAAATGAGGTATTACCTCAGTAATATGCACAAGCTTAGAAAGATTGCTGTTAAGCAACTGTTTTCTGATAATAACCCTGCAGCACAAAAACATTTAGCACAATGACTCAGGCAACAGAAAATAGAAAGGGCTGTCGCCAAACTTAGGGAGCCTGTAACAAAGAAGGTAGCAAGAGATCCTGTAGAGGTAGTAGAAATATTTTGGAAATTCTATGAGAGTCTCTGTAATGCACAGAAGTATGAAAATCACGGAAAGATACGAATAGAAATGTTTATGGAAGAATTAAATATGCCAAGGTTAGAGGTAGATGAGGCTCAATTACTAACAGGATAGGAGGAGATGAGATAAAAATTGTAATATATAACCAATCTACAGGAAAGTCCCCAGGAATAGATGGTATTCCTGTGGAAGTTTGGAGGCTAGGAGAAAAAAATGATAAACAAAACCTTCAAGATCTTTAACAGTATGTTAAGAGGAGGAGGAGAACTGCCATCCTGGAAGAAAGCAGCGGTAGCTGTAATACCCAAAGAAGGTAAAGATTCATCAGATCCAACTTCATACAGGTCCATTTCAATACTAAACTATGATTATAAAGTATTCATGTCTATAATGGCTAAGAGAATGGCATAATTAATGTCAAAACTGTTAGTTATGAATCACTGTGGTTTTGTGGAGGGGAGGCAAGCATTTGATAACATTAACAGAACACTGATGATCCAGAGGGAAGCAGAATGTAAGAAAATAGCTTTGTTGTTGGTGGGTCTTTATGCAGAGAAAGCATTTGACAGAGTAAGCTGGGACTTTATGAGCAGGGCAATCGGAAGCATTTGCATTCCCAGAAAAAAATTATAGGGTTGATTAGGAGAAGATGTGAGGGATCAGAGGAGAAAATTAAAGTTGGTGGGGTCCTCTCTGATAATTTCTGCTTGAGCAGACGAACTAAGAAGGGTGTCCTCTTTCCACTGGTAAAGGAAATAAGGGACACAGAAATTCAAGGATATAATTGGAATGGTAGTCGAGAAAATGTGGCTTTATTTGCAGATGATATTATTTTGTACCTGACAAAACCAGAAAGACATTACAGTGTTGACATTTTGAGACAGTTTCAGATCTTTTCGGGATACAAAATTAATGAAGGTAAAACAAATTCAATAGTGGTAAATTATGTACCCACACAAACTGGTTCAGGAATACCCATATTTATGAGGACATGATAAAATGAAATATTTAGGAGTATGGATTAAAATTATTCTAGTGTGGCAGCTAAGGATATGTGGGAAGAGACTAAACAAAAGATAATACAAAAACTGAGAAAATAGAAGCTTTGTTATATGGATATGGATAGTAGGATACAAGCAGTTAAAAGGTTTTTAGTCCCTTTAGTCTCATACACTGGTCGGGCATATTTTTATCAACCAGAGGAATAGTTGTTAATAGCAATTAATAAAGAGCTGAAGGACTTTATCTGGGAGGGGAAGATGGCAAGATTCAAGTGGGATAAGATGATTCTTCCAGTAGAATAGGGCAGATTGGGATTACTCAATTTGAAGGGGTATTTCAGAGCTGCATAGTTAATACTCCTATAGCCCAAGCAGAAGACTGTAATTCAAAGTGGAAAGGGATGATGATGAAATGTGGGGGGAAACTCAAGAAACAAGGAGAGACTGGGATTTTGGATGCAGGCCTTTAAGGAGAATAACAATAATCATGCAGAATGTTATATCCATAAAGTCACAAAAAGTATTCTGAGAGCTAAACCAGCATGAGAATGGAGAAAGGAGATTCTGCCGAAAGGGATGACTGCAATTAGGGATACAGACAATAGGCAAGAGGTGGGGCTGGAATTTATTGGAGAAAATTATCAAAGGAGCCAAGGTTTTGGGAGCAAATAACTAGAGAGGTTAAGATGGGAAGATGCCAGTAATTTATTTGGACTGCAGGTTAGAGATTGCCTTCTTTATATGGGATTGATGTCAGAGTATAGGCAAAGAGAAAGAAATATGGGAGTCATAACTGAAAGACCAGCACTGGTAGAGTTTTTAATAGAATCTAGAACAGAAGCTGCCATTAAAATGGAATAATTAGTAGAGCATATAAAATATTGCATGATAACTATATGAATCAGTAAGAGGAGGTTAGAAAGGATTGCGAAGAGAGATTGGATAAGCAAGTCACAAAGAAACAATGGGAGGATATATGTATGCTCCCAAATATGTAAAAAATCTAGAAGATTTAGGATTTTTGCCTGGAAATGTTTACATAGATATTTTTATACCTCAAGTAGACTCCAGAGAATTTTTCCTCAGGCAGACAGTAAATATTGGAGGTGTGAAGGGGAAGAAAGAGGTAATTTGGAATATATTTTCTGGGAATGCGGTGAGGTGATGGACTCTAAGGATTCCCTGTTAGATGCACTGTCAGAGATGCTGGGTGGGCAGACTGGTCTGAAAAGAGAAATGATTTTATTTGAGCTATAGTACAGAATCAGAATTGCCTAGACATGGTAAGGCCTTGCAGTGTCTAATAATGATGGCTGACAAAAAAGTAATTACTAGAAAAAGGAAATCAAAATCTAAACCAACTAGAATGGTAGTCGTGAATATAGTAACAGAGTTAAAACAACTGGAACTGAGATCTTTAGAAAAGGGGAGGAGCAAACTACATAGGAAAAAATGGGAATTGTGGGAGAAGTGCATACAAGGGAGGAAAGAGGTCTAAAAGGCAGCAGGACTTAAATGAGCTATGTAATGTTTGATTGAGAAATATTGGGTAGATTATAAGTGATGTGTAATGTTTGCAACTGGGAGTGTGTCAGTATGGTTTGTGATGTAAAATGCTTGCGACTAGGAATGTGCCAATGTGGTTTGTTTTCATTTATATAAATGTTTGATTGCTTATGTAATAAGTGATGGTTTAATAAAGATGTTTCTTTAAAAAAAAAGCAGGAATTTAATAATTTATGTAAAATTGCTTAGGTTGTATGATATATAGCATTATATGTGAGGTATAATGTTTGTTATGTTATTATAGTTTGATTACTATATGAATGTAAATTTGCCTATGCCACAAGTGATAATTCAATAAAGGTGTTTAAGGGAAAACAAAGTATTTGTTTCACTCGTAATGAGGGGTTTAAGAAGTTTCTTAACCCATTCATTATTGTGCAGTATGGGGGGAGGGGTCTTTGCATCCTTGCAAAAATACATTTTTTTGTATTTTACTTGAAGTCAGCATTTGTAGTCTTAATTGTTTTTTGTTGAGAGAATATGGTACTATACATTTCATCGATAGTTAGTCCTACACTCCACTTTTAGGTAGAGGAACAACCACAGATAGAAATCCTCATGAAAAATGCATTTTAATAGCACACAATACAACATAAGTAAAAGTACCCTACTTTATTGTTAGGTCTTAAGTTGCATATATTTATTCTGACGAGAACTCATACCATCTCTAAAACTGTTTAGAAAATCCCAAATAGCCATTATGAGCTGAATTTGACTCTATGTACAGATGCCAATACCTCACTATTATTTTAAGATATTTTCAGGGCAGGGCACTTGGAAGGTTGTCAGTAATATAACATACTGCATGAGCTAGTAACAGTTAGGGAAGAAAGATGCATAGGATGATATTCATTATCCTATTCTTCACAGATGCTTAAAGGGAGTCTACAAATTGTTCTATTATGCCAACATTTAAATAATCAAAGTGTGAATAAGTGACAGTGATTTTAAAACTTATCAGCCTTTTAAAGGAACACCACCAGTACACCTTTGCACATCTGAATCTGGGTAAACTGACATGAAATGAGTTTAGTTGTATCTGGGAAAAATCTGTATGCACATACATTCAGAAATGCTATTTTCAGAAAGAAGTATTGGCAATGAGCTGATCTGTTTTGAACTTTCCATGAGATTTTGTGCTGGTTGTGGCTCAGTGCTGCTTATCAAACCTTTTTAAAGACTGATAGTTTTAAAGAGTGATATTAAGGTTGGAAAATGGGAAGCTAGGGCTGTTGGAAAAGGAGAGACATGACAAGGAAAACACTAAAGGTACACATTAAGAGGGTTGTGGTGGAGAAGGGAGGCAAATATTGGTAATACTTTTTTGGTGAGGATAGACACCTCTTTTTAAATAAGGGAAGTTGGGTAAGGGAGAAGGGCAGAGTATGTAAGAAAGAGGGTTGGGAAAGAGTTACAGATTTTTTAAACAAAACATAAAAGACAGATAAGATGGACAGGGACAGTATGGTGGGTTGACAGTGGGGGGCAGGGTAGAGAAAAATGTACATATGGCAGACATACACAAAAGGGATAGTGAAGATTTTCATGGGATTGATATAGCCCAATCTAGAGAGCATCAAATATTTCCCAGGTAGTCAAGGCCTCTAGTGACTCAATGGTAGGAACTGACCATGACACCAAGTCTTGTACTCCCTGGAGGAAGAATCAGTATGGGTTCCATCACATTTCCACTGCTCTCTCAACCATAACTTCAGCCAGGTCCTGAAACTTACATTCTTGGTGAGGCAGGCTGCAACCTGCCACTGTGTCACAAGGGTTGAGCAACTAGTCTCACTCTGTGAAGTAATCCTTGGGTTAGCAAGGGGTAGTGGCAAGCATTCTTGCACCTGGGAAGCCTGCAGTTCAGCTGCCTTGGGCACTTTTGCACCTGCAGAAAACAGAACATTAAAGGCAAAAAAAGAACATGAGGCAGGTGGAGGCAACAAAAGGACTGATAAGTGTTAAGTAGCAAATTACTTTATTTCAGTGAGATAAAAATGGGAGAGAGTTAATATTTATATTCAGTAATACTAAGCTGTAATTAAATAAATATATCTTGCAGTTAATAATGTCATCAGTACTCAAGTACTGGTTGAGGTTTAGGTTTATTTTCATTTCAAAGTTATATATCGTTTTAATACTACATTTACTTTACTACAATTTAATATATGTATTAATACTTGCAGTGAAATTCCATAAGCCTTCTACATTCACTGCAGTAAATTAAATAGTGACAAGTACTAACTCAGGTTCATGACTGTTAACAGGAAAGTTGCTTAAGTTAGTTGTTCTGTACTTACATTAACATGTTTGAATTATCTTTACAGTTAAGTAGTGTAACACTAAATACTGACAGGTGCTGGTTCAGGATCAGGTGTATTTTCATTTCAGAATTACTAATTTGTGTAATACTGCATTTCCTTTTAGATGATTTAATAAAATTACATAAACCTCAATGAATATGTATTTACAGACCACTTACTATAGCTGTTAAACATGATTGCTTTACAGGTTGAAATCTGCAGTTCTGTGATTATTTTAAGTTTGTATAAATGTCTTCTTTCCATTGTGGACATAGGTGCATGTACAATAACAGGAAAGAAAACAAACTATGGAAAACATTTTTCCTTTTTATGCATTATACATACCTTTTTTAAACAATTATTCACTCCAGCATTACATAAACTGCTCAGTTCTTGCCTTTCCTTAAACCTCACTCCTTCTTCTGAACATTGTTCTCCATGTAATGTTTTCCAAATTTAATTTATTTATATGCAGTTTGCTCTTTCCCTTTTCCAAATATCCCATCTGCAGATCTTTTGTGTCTGTTAAAATATTCAGTTCACATTCATTTAGTTTAGATTTTCATTTTCTAGGAATTGTTTTTTTTTTTTTTTTTTTACAGCCATTATAGGTTCATAGGTGTGTACTAGGCTAATGGCCCTGGAGTCTTTACAAGCCTAGCCCATGGGATTACCCTGGCATCATGCCACCCGACGTTAGTTCCTAGTGCCTCTGTTGAGTAGAGCCACTGGAGTGATCCCCAAGGTGAATTTTCTATTTCCCATCTACTCATCAATATTTCTCTTGAAGAGGGCCAGTGAGGTGCTCTGCTTGACATGTATGGGAAGTCTATTCCATACCATGTGCAGTCTCTGGGTTATGAACCTATCCCTCCAGAATGTTCTGTTGATTGTGATAATGAGGTTAAACTTACAGGATTTGAATGACTAAGATCCTATATCCCAGCTCAAAAGAGTAATTTCTTTATTTACAACCATTTGCTTCCCCGATATTAATGACAGAGTACTCTGCAGGAACTTTTTTAAATCTGCCAACTCATTATATTCCCGAAAAGCATGTTACCAATTACCTCTGTCTTTCCTGTCACACCTCCAGCATTTGCTGTCTATATGAGAAAAGTCCTATGAAATCTGATTGTGTTATAAAAACACATATGTAAACAATTCCAAGCAGAAATCCTAAACTTTCTGCATTTTGTTGCCGACTTATACAGATGTCCTTCCACTGGTCTTCTCAATTTTTTTCATCCTCTGATTGAGTCTTGTAGATATCTTGCAATATTTTATATGTCCTATTAATTATCTGTTTTTAGCAATTTCTGTTCTAATCTTAATTAAAAAATTCTATCAGAGCTGGTCTATCACTAAGCACTACCCTATCCCTTTCTGTTCACCTGTAGTATATCAGTACCCTTGGCCTAATTTGCTCCCAGTACCTTGGTATCTGCAGAAAATTCCAGACAGCTCTTACCTATTTTGTGTACCTCTACTTGCAGTCATTCCTGTTGGTAAAATCTTTCTTCATTCCTGTGTTGGTTTAATTCTTAGAATACTTGCTACTGTATTATTATATTATCTCTTGCTGTTGCTATTATTCTTAAGGGTCAGTTCCCAAATTCCTGCTTTCTCCTTACTTTTCATCTTCCCCCATATAATTGTCATCCCTTTCCATTTTGATTTACAGGCTTCTGCTCATGCATAGCTCATGGTGCAGTGATGCAGTGTTAGTGTTGTCGCCTCACAGCAAGAGGTTCTCCAGTTTGATTTTTGGCTGGGGTGCCTTCTGTGCGGAGTCTGCATGCCCTCTCTGCATTCATGTGGGTTTCTTCCAGGTGCTCTGGTTTCCTCCCACGTTGCAAAGACTGCATCTGGAACATTTCTCCCCAGGCCTCCACTGAAAATTGGCCTTGTTCCAAGTCAGACTTTCCCAGTAAACAAATGTTAAATAAATAAAAATAAAATAAATAGAGTAAAATCCCTTCAAATCAGTTAATCCTAAACCACTGTGCTTTATGGAGAGAATATATTTATCTTACTTAACTCTTGCCCTCTTCTGCTCCCAAATAAATTCTTTTAGCTCTTTGTTAATTATGGTCCATAACTCTTTCTCTGGTTGATAAAAATACACCTGACCTGTATTGAAAATTAAAGGGACTTGATACATTTTCACTGCTTGCATCTTACTATCTGTATGCATAACTAAGACCTTCCAGTTTTTCAGTTTTTGTGTTATATTTTGTTTAGATTCTTCCCACAGTTCATGAGCTCCCATAATAAAATCATTTTTAATCTATACACTCAATTATTTAATCTTATGTTCCCATAAATATGGGTATTGCTGAACCAATTTATATGTGGATGCATAGCTTACCACAATAACTTTTGTTTTATTTTCAATTATTTTATATGCTGAAAAACTTGGAACTGTCCCAAAATATTCCACAGCATAAAATCTCTTTTTTAGGATCTATCAAGTACAAAATAATATTGTCTATAAATAAATGTAACATTTTTTTATTACTATATCAGTGGTATCCTTGAATTTGTCCCACAACAATGAAATGTCCTTTTCTGGCTTTCAAGTATAAAATAATATCATCTGAAAATAAGGTTAACTTTTCTTGATTACCATATCAAATATATTCTTGAATTTGTGAGCCCCTTATTTTCTTTGTCAATGGCTCTAAATATAATGCAAATAGAGAGGAAAGAAGGCACCCCTGCCCATTTCCTCTGCTCAAACATAAGTTGCTGGTAAGGAACCTTAGAACCTTAACTCTTTCCACCAACCCTTCATATAGCCTCCTAATTAACTCTGTTATTCTAGCAGGATCTGCAAATGTTACCTTTGCCGTTCTCCAGAAATCCTAGCTGACTCTGTCAAATGTCATCTCTGCATCAAGACCCACCAACAGTAGCAGTATTGTCTTACACTATACTTCCCTCAGGATCATCATTCTACCGTTAATGTTTGTCTTCCCAGCACAAAACCACTTTTATCCATATATGTCAATGTTGGCTATACATTTGCTGTTCTCTTAGCTAGTATAATCATAATCATTTTATAACCATGGTTTATGACTCTATATTAAGCTGGGTCAGAAGGGCATTTACCCTCTTTGGGTGACACAGCCACCACAGCTTCCTTACAAAATGCTGGTACACCTTCCCACCATCTTAAAATAATGTTAATGGGCACTTTCAAGCTGCTTATCACTTTAGTTCCTCTTAGTTCCACAGGAATCTTTTTTTTTCAGAAACATCACTGTTGATTGATTATACATCACCATTCTTATCTCCTCTCCTGCTATCGTGGCTATTAATTGTGGAGCCTCATCTGTCTCTGATATTGACATAATTAATTCCATAAATATTTCCATTAGTGCCTTTCCTTGGTTTGCACATCATTTTGCTTTAGACACATTTTAATAATGTGTTTGAAGTATCTCTGTAGAATCTCTGGTTATTTTTCTTGTTTGTTAGGCTTCCTAGGTTTGACAACAACCCTTTAGTCTTTCTCTATCTTAAGTCATTGAACTACAGGTTTTGTGTTCTAGAGTTGTTAACAAAAGCAGTTGCTTAAATGTAACTTTTCTAAACTCATGTATATTATAAAAACATTCCCTTATTTTCCCTTCAGCACTTTGCAGGTGCTCATCTTTTTGTACTGTGAGATTCCCTTTATTCTGTGGTACTTTAACCTTTGTCGTCTTCTCAATAATTCCTATTATTGTTTCCCCATATCTTTCTGTCTTATTTCTACCATGTTTTTAAAATCCATTTTCATTTATCCCGCTTACTAGCTATCCCTTCTGTAGACATTTCTGGTTTTTTTCCCTGAAATCATTTCCACTACCCATTCCTTAAATTCTACTTTTGTAATATAGAAGTAAGACAGTGCAAGTCTCTCATTTTTACTTCAATACCCTGCATCTTTATCACAGTTTTAATTGGTGCACATTCTAAAATGGTTATTGGGTGTGTTTCAAAGCTTTCAATTAAGTTCACACATTCCTGTGAAAGATAATTTTGATCCAGTCTAGCCAAGTTATTGTACTTTGAGGAATAATATGCAAATTCTGTCAGTTTCCTACTACATCTTCTGTACAAAGCATTCTCATATAATTCTTCAGAAATCTTCCTTCTTTTGTTATATTTTCCCTTCTGAGTACCCTGATAACATCCTCACTGTTGAAAATCAGGTTGCAGTCCCAACCCATAAAAACTATTCCCTGCTGAAAACGTATTTCTCTCCAAAATTTGTAAGCTTCATAACAGCAGTTTTACATAGATTATAAATGCCAGTGTAATCCTCCTCCTCCCCTCCCAGTAACGCCTTACTGCCACACATATTCCAATGTTGTTTTGTCTCTCTTCTGTCACTATTAGTGCCCCTCTAGTAATCCATACTTCTTCTTCTTTTGGCTTTTTCTGGTTAGGGGTTGCCACAGCAGATCACCTGTCTGCTTATGATCGGCAGTGGAGTTTTACAGTGTCGAGTTGCCAGCCTGGCACTCGACCTTCCACAGAAGGCACACACACGCATGCACTCATGCCTAGAGTCAATTTAGAGTATCCAATCCACCTACAGCATGTCTTTGGGATGTGGGAGGAAACCGGAGCACCCAGAGGAAACCCACATGACCACAGGGAGGACATGTATACTCCGCACAGAAGGTACCCCAGCCGAGGATCAAACGAAAGAACCTCTTGCTGTGAGGCGGCAATGCTAACCGGTGCACCACCATGGCCCCCCCCCCTCTAGCAATCCATACTATTACACCCTTATGCTTTGTCCAGGTATTCTGCCAAGTTGCCATCCTGAAATCCTTTCTTTGTCAAATTTACAGGCTTGTTTTTATCCAAGTGTATCTACTGCAGCATTGTTATTTGTGCTGTACACTTCTCAATTCAACCCTTTCTGCCTTTTGTCTTTATATGTAAATTCATTTACATTCTATGATATTATGGACAGGGTAGCCATTATGATAAAAAGCTATTACTCTCACCTGCTATATATATAACAGTTCTTTTAAAATAATATTTCCAGCTTTTAGCTTACCTGCACACATTAGTGTTTGGTAAGGGGGGTCTCTTACATAGGTACATCTTATTTGCATTTGAACCTATGTTATTTTTACAGTACTTTTTGCTTCAATAAAAGCACTCAAAATTCTAAGTACATTTTCAGAACCCCCACCTCCCCCATTACCCTTTAGCTTAGAACAAACACACAAAACTGTGTAAAGAGTATTCAGCAAATTGTTTGATTTTCCAGATAGGAATACTTACCCCAAACTGATGGCTGTCCCCACAGGCATTGCCTAGTTCAAAATTAAAGTTACCCCTGCTAAAGCACACATCACAACCTGTATTCCTGCAGAACTACTTGTGATCTGTTCTATTCTTATCTCTGCTGTCTTCCCAAATGTGAAAAACAGCTTGCATGCTTTCAGTAAACATTCAGTTTTTGCCCGAAGAAAAAGTGTGATGGCTAGCTTTAAGCAATTAAATTTTGCACTGTTCTGTTAAATGCATTAAAGTACTAAGGCTACTGGAGCGGCAGTTTCTTGTATAACTTATTCACTTTCCACACTTACAAACTTCAATTATTTTCATTGAACTGCTTGTCAATGTACTATTAGCTGTTAATTACACCATATCTTGTACAATTCATTCAGGAGACAGTGGGTTTGGACTTCTCATGGTTATTGCTTGCCAATATACTTTTAGTCTCCAAGTTGGTACTGACACAGAGAGAAACAGCTATTGAATTTGCAGATGCCTGAAAGCTTCTTTGTAAATTCCACACAGCACACTGTCCAGCTCTCTCATGATTAATTATTTGAACTTCTGGACTTTTTGTCTCCCAGTGAAAGTCTTTGCCAATGGAATAGACAGATACAGCTTACAACTTTACAAAGGCAGGAAATAATTAATATTCTTCATGCCTTTTTTATTTTATTTCATTTTCTTGCAATTTGCTTAAAACAAAACTTGTAGATTTGCTTAAACCAAGGAAATTAATCTAGATATCCACCTCTAAAATATAGAGATAATATCTTACTTATATATGTAGTTTGATTAATACACTTTTACATCTCCCACTCCAGTATCCTACAATATCAAAATATAGTATTATCTTTAACAGGCTTCTTTCCAGTCATTCTTACCTTGTTACTGTGTAAATAAAGCCTGAATAACTTGCAACTAAAAATGTGCTTTTCTGCTCTAATATTTATATATTATACAGAAGTTGCTGATAAGACTACATCCCCATCTCACATTTAAAATTCCCTGACTGCACGGTATGCAAAACTGCTTTCAAATATTACATGCAATTTACATCATGGTAGTTTTATACAAATGCTACCACAGACAACATTTATTTTATTTACTGTTATTTTTCCATCCATTCAGTGTCCTAAACATTAATGACACAAAGTGGGGTATATCCTTTACAGTTCACCCACCTATTTAACACAGTCAGCAAAACTCAAGTCTTTCTTAGTTCTTCTTGTAAAGCCACATTTCACATATGTTTCTATATCTAATATGTAATAATCTCTAATTCATTCATCAATATTTCTAGTCTTCTTCCTGATCCTCTCCATCTCCCAACACGAGTATCTCTCTGTTTTTTATGTCACTCAGGCATTTTCCTTTGGAACAGTGGTAAAGGTTTCACTAGCAAAGTCTCTGAGAGTTTTTATTGCCAGAAGAATAAAAAGCAGATCCCCCTTCTGCTTGCTGTTTCTCCCTTTGTTGGCTAAACTTTTTACATTCCTTCTTAGCCTGTTCTGTATCCCAAATGCAGGAAAATATATTTTGAAGAAAGCTGGCTTCTGCAGTTTCTCTCGCACCTGCTTCTTGACATTTCCTGCTAGGATAAACTTGCTGCTCTCTCTCTTTTCTGCCATGTATACAGTTATTATTCATTTCCCACAAACATTCTGCTCAGTTTTTAATACTTTTCCCTTCTGCTACAACTGTGTAGGAATAACACTTTCTGCTGGTATGATTGGAACTTGGCTAGTATAAGTCTTGACTGCTTTCTTATTGCAGAGTTGGAGCATACACACAATATGCCGTCTTGATTACCAATCCTGCTGTGGACAACCAATTGGTTTCTTATCTGTCCTTTCATGTAATTAACACAGTCTGTTCCTTCCAGTTTTCCTGGTACAGCAGAAAATCTCAGGTTTCTCTGTGTATTCTGTCTTCTAAGTCAATTTTTTTTGAAACAGCACTTCTTCAGAAGGCTCATGTTCTGCCAGCCCTTTTTTCATTTCTCCCTCTGAATTTTGCAGTTTTATCAGTTCATCTGAATAACTAATTAGTGTGTTTTTTATTTCTAGCCTTTTGTTATTTGATTTTATATATTGCTTCAGTGTTTCATTTATTTTTAAACACTGCTGACTGTGTTTGATTTATTTCTCCTCTAAATTATTGGTAGCCATCTCCTGTACCAAAGCTGAAACTTGAACTGCTTTTTGATGAACTGCTGCAAGATCAAGTTTCTTCCCAGATAGAGCATTTTCTTCTCCTTTTTCTAATTGATTTCCTCTTATTTTCTTTAAATTTATTCTTTGCTAGCATCTAGGCAGTGTAACTACTAGCCAATAACTGAATTTTACCCCAAATTTTAAGTTTTAGTGGCTTTTTTTCTGAGTTTCAGCTTTTATACAAAGATAACTCTAATCTTATTTATCATTGTGCAGCCATCTTTGATGCATGATCTCTTATTTCCTTTTTAATGTAAATATGGTAAACATTTGAAATGTTGGGACCTGTTAGAGAGTCCCAAAATGTAGAGACTGAATGGCCAAGAGATCAGACCTCTTACATATACTAAGTCTGAGATGCCGTTTCACAGAATATTCCCTTTTTTCTGAGGTTTGGTGATCTTGAAGTTGATATATGTATGTATGTTTGTATATGTACATATATGTATATGTTCAGGAGGTGGCTTGCCCCCCCCCCGCAAAAAGAAGTTTAAAGGAGATGAGACATTTTTGAGATTTTCTCTTCTCCCGTGTTTTCAGTCTGTTTTTGCTGGCTTGTCAGTACTCAGCATTTTGAGTGCCAACATTTCAATAGGGAGCCTGTGAAAACAAAAACATACTTACGGAGTCATGAGACCAGCTACTGCATCATCTTCTCATATTTGTCTCAATTGTACACCACCACCTCAGCAGCTGTGGAAATATGACAAGATAAGAGAAAAAATAACGAGTTACTGAACCTGAATGTGTATGCAGTGTATTTAAGAACTGCAATATTTAATAATTCAAACAGGTTTCATCATACTACTTTTGTTATACAACCCCTCATTCTGTCGTCTGAGTTTGTTATTAATAAATGCAACATGTAACTCTGTGAATGTAAGCAAAGTTGTACAGCATGGGCCATAAGGAAATAGTTATATTAAAATTCTGGCTATAAAGTAGGACTGGTATCAATCCTGAAAAAATGACTGTTATGTATGCTTTTGCTAAAATGATGGAATGTTGTAAATTTGTTGCAGGCAGTATTGAACTTCTATAGTTGATGTACGCGGAGTCACCAAATGCCTGTGATGGAGGAGGTTATTGATATATTGCTCTACATATTACTGAAAAGTTTTCTTTTATGACAGCTTTAGCAGATAGTCAGTTTCAGCAAGGGCAGACTTGCGTAGGTTTTGCTATGCCTTTAAACATTCATGTGTCAAGTCTAAGCTGGAAGGAACCATTGACAATAATGTTCATTTTTAGTATGTGTATTTTTTCATTGCTACTATTACTATGATATTGCTTTGATTCTATCATTAGGCAAAACTGAGAACATTTATATACGTGATCAGGGCTTAAAGGCATTAATGCAAAGCTAATGAACACTAGGTACTGCAGTAATACCTTGCATCATAAGGTGCATGGTGCCTATGGATGGAACATTTGTAAAACTTTAGAAAAGTTCTGGAAATGCCCAATATATTTTCAGTCGTGTTTCATATCTTTCACAGAAGGGATTAGGGGTCTAAATGGAGAGATGATAAAATTAGCAAGCAAAGGAGAGTAGTATTGCTGAAATTGAATTCATCCTCAAGTATTGATGAGTACCTTCATGAAGTGGATCCCATTTTTATAAAATTTCACTAAGACAAAATTGATATATAGACTGTATTTTATATAGCATATAACATGGACAGACGTAGGTTAAAAAAAAGACAGGTGGGTGCACAAGTCCCAGATAAAAAAGTGTCCAATCCTTGTATGTGCATTAGTGTCAGGACTGGAAATAAATGTCAGTGTAGAATCCTTAACATGTAGAAACATTCCTACAATTGAGTCAGGTCAGGCTCAAGGAGAGGATGCTCCTTCCCCCATTGTAGAAGAAAGTAGTAGTCCACAAAAAACACAAAAAACTCTCAGGCCAAAAAGAGCTATAAAGATGATAAAGTGGGCTATTGAGGACAAGGAAGAAATTATGTATTATTACTATTGTGCAAGAAGCTCAGAATTTTCAGATAGAATATTTTCAAAAAGATAAAGAAAAAATAGAGGAAAGAAAAATACTTGCACAAGGAAAACTGTCAAAAACATCAAATGCAAATTTGTGTTCATTAATACAACAGAATCATAAAAAAGATTATATAGACGAATAAACTTTGGGCCATTTGGAAAAAAAGTGACCGATGAAGTGCAAAAATATGAAGAGCAAAACTTAGAGATTTTTGAAAGATATTAAAAAGAAACATGGACATGGGAAAGAAAATGAGATCTGCTATGGTGCAATTTTTATGTAAAGGAGAAAGCCAAAATGATCAATAAAAAAGCAGCTCCATACAATTTCACAGTATAAACAAAGATCACAAAGGGTGAACTTAGAACAGAAGATTATTAAAGCAGAAGTTAAACAAATAGAAGCCAAATGTATGGAATACCTGCAAAGTGAAGGATTTAGTGTAGATTTTTTAAGCTGTGTTGGTTGTTTAAATTAAACAGTCTTTCACTTCTCCTAACTTCTGTATAGCCTTGTCCATCAATTTGATTGGAATCCTCAGTTCCTTGATCCGTAGTATTAGGCAACTGATTGGTATGTTGGTTTTGGTAAAAAGTAGGGAGGTGACTATTGTTAACAGGAATTACACTACTTTCAAAAGAAGCTTGCCAAACTTGAGCAGTGGAAGGAAGTGGATAAACAACCAACACAGCTTAGAAAATCAAAATTTTCATGAGGTAAATCAAACGGGGGCGAGACCCAAGCAGTGGCACAACAAAAATCAGAGGAAAACAAAACAGAGTTCGAAGAGGAACAAGACTTGAATTTACTGACTTATGGTATTAATGAATTTCACGATACCTTTGAGCAGTGTATGGGTCCTTTTGTCACTGGGTCTTGTGATTTTTTACTTGCTGATGAGTTTGACACAGTATCTCCTAGTCTTTACTCACCTTTTTTAGATCAGGTACTAGTGGGAAGTAAACCCACCATCATTACCAATTAGACAAGAGACTTTAAAGTCTTTATTTTTTCTTCTATTAGCATAGACCTGGATATGGTGGAGTTTTTATCTAAGGGTAATACATATATTCCTATGCAGAATTTTGATTTAGTGAGAACTATCATAGATTTAAAATCTTTCACAAGGAAATTGAACTTTAACCTAATGATGGGGTCTAACACAGTAACAACACAAAATGACCAGTTTAGAATTCCTAGTACGTTCAATCCTCCACTTCACCCACTTATTCACGTGTTTGAACAAATGTGTGAATTAAACATTCGTTTTAACATCAAACACAGGAATAAGGACTATTTACGTGACTCTACCTCACAGAAAGAGAAAGAATACTTGGAATTTATTAAATTACATGACATTAGAGTTTGTAAGCCTGACAAAGGAGAGGGCTTGGTAATTTTTGACAATATAGATTATTACAATCGGATGGTAGACTTGTTGGATGACCCTGCATATGAACTTAGTTCTCGTTCAGAAACAAACCATGCTTATACAGTAATTAAGAACAGTTCATCAGATATGTTTATAGAGGGGCGTATAGAACAAAATATATTTAACTACATGTCTACACAATTTCCAAGGTACCCTTACCTCTTTGGCATCCCCAAAATACATAAAGACTTGGGGAACCCACCTATGAGACCCCTCGTTGATGGACGTGGGTCGCCTACTTACCCATGTGCCAAGGTGATTGATTCTATTTTACAAATATTTTTGAAATTCGAGCAACAAATTTGCAAAGATTCCTGGTCATTTCTGGAGAAGTTGAATGGTTTGGACTTTCATCCAAACTACAACTTCCTTACTGTGGATGTGAAAGACCTCTATATCAGTATACTCCATGATACTGGTATAGATTGGGTAACTCAAGTATTGATTAAGAATAGAGCTACATCTGAGGAAATTTCGCTTGTGATTGAACTTTTGGAAATCATATTATACAATAATTTTTTTATGTTGGGTGACAACTTTTTTCTCCAAAAAACAGGTGTGGCGATGGGCTCTCCTTGTGGAGCAAGTATAGCTAACTTGGTGATGGCCCACTGGGAGTCTGAGTACGTTTTTAAAAATGATAGTATTAAAAACAGTTTGGTCTTCTATACACGGTACCTAGACAATATTTTTATTCTGCTCAATGGTGACAAGGAATTTAGTGAGACAGTAGTAAACACTTTTAATACCTCAACTGACTTCCTTCGCTTTACTTTTATCTTTGATATAAATAAGATAGCCTATTTGGATATTTGTTTGTGAGAAAGTGATGAATAGGAAAATAAAAAAACTTGAAAGAGACTTGCACGATTATAGGGAAGGCATTGCATACCCCAACCCAACTAGATACAACACAAATGGTAGGCCAGGGGTAGCTAACAACAATGAAGGTGACAAAGTATTTTTTAATGAAGTCAATAATGAGCAGGAACCCCCCCGGCGCAGTGAAAGATTAGCAGAAAAAGGGAGAAGGTTAAACAACCAGGATTTTTTCCAGCACCCCGGGAGATCCGGGGGTTGGGGCCAGAAACAGCGAAGACAAACGAGAACCTGGAACAACAAAGGTTACTAAATTTGGAAACACTAGGGCAAGTGAATGTAGAGATAAATGAGTCAGCAGCAGAAGGACAGACTGACAATATTAGTAAGTTTAAAGATGGAGAATGCTTAATTTGCACAAAAGAAGACTTCACTATTTACAACTACACGGATGTCGAAGTGAAAGACACAGCATTTAACATTTTTTCTAAAGGGCTACATTTCGTTCCCAGCAAAGAAGCCAATATAGCATCTTTACTGGTTGAATTTAAGTTATTCATTAGAAATATGAATATCAATCAAATATTCAAAGGTAAAACAAACTCAAATAAAGTTCTAACAAGAAAAAGCACATTTAACCCCCCCACACATCCCACTCTAAAAGTGTTCGAAGAATTAGTCGAACAAGAATTAAGATCAGCTTGTAGTAGAGATCATGAATTAAACAAGCAGAACATGAGTAGTGAAGAAATGGACTTCATAAGCATGTTAAAGAACGAAAAAATCAGAATTATGAAACCTGATAAGGGTGGTGGGGTAGTCCTAATGTATGACTCGAACTACGAGGCCCATATGCATGTACTTCTACAAGATGATGATCAATACACATTAATCTCTAGAAATGAATACAACATAGCATTAGCTAAAATAAAATACATGCTCTCAGATGATCTTTTACAAGGAGCTATAAATGAAAATCTTTATAACTACATATTTGTCCACAAACCTAAAATTCCTATCCTATTAGGGATTCCAAAAATTCATAAAGGAACAAACCCTGTGGTATTTAGACCAATTGTAGCAGGTGCGGGGGGCATCACAGAACCTTTTGGCAAATTTATTGACTTCATCACAAAACAATACAATGAGAAACTAACCCATGTTTGCAAAGACTCTTGGGAATTTTTAAAATTTTTTCCCACCAATGTCTACACCCAAGATATTTTAATGGTCACCATTGATATAAAAGACCTCTTTCCTAGCATACCCCACCAAATTGGTTTGGAATGGTTTGGTGACTTCCTCAATAATGAAACGAATCTCAGCAACACTTTCAAAAATCTACTTGTTAAATTTATGTTAACAATACTGGAAAATAATTTTATATTCTTCAATGGCGAAATTTTCAAGCAAAAGAGAGGGGTGGCCATGGGAGCTGCCTGTGCTACGATATACGCCAACGCAGTACTGCATATGTGGAAAAGCAAGTACATTTTCCAGCAAGCATGGGCAAAGCACATCATGTTTTACCGCAGATTTTTAGACGACATATGTATACTATGGCAAGGCAGTAGGAATGAATTGGAGTTGTTTTTAGAATACATCAACTCTACAACTAGTTTCCTCCGCTTTACACATGTCGTAAGTGAAAAGAATTTAAACTATTTGGATGTCACTATTTACAAAGATGAGAAAGCAAGACAGTTCCATTCTAAAATTTATCGGAAACCAACCTTTTCAAACTCTCTATTACATTTTACCAGTCAACACCCCTTTTACCAGAAAAAAGGGATTGTAAAGGGGCAGCTGATCAGGGCTTGCAGAATGTGCAGTAAAACCATTGATTTTGAGGATGAAATTGCCAAACTACACAGCATGTTTCTGAAGCGTAGATATCCATTGGATTTACTATCCACCCTAACACAAGAAGTCACCAAGCTAAGAGACAGTTCTTACAAACCATTGTTAGGTGTAGGGTGCACTGATGCAATTTCAGAGTTAACAAAACAGAAAAACGCGCAAAAGGGCTGTGGCTTTGTATACACTTTCTCAAACAACAGCACTGGGATAGAACAGTCCATGTCAAAATATTGGTCCATTCTAAAAATGCATGATGATTTCAAGCCTATATTGGAGATTAGACCAACATTCATTAGAAAAAGGGGTCCCAACCTTAAAGAAATATTTGAGAAAAGACCGCACTCACAGTCTAAAAGAAACAATGTTAAAAAAGGAACTTATAAATGTGGAGCCTGTAAACAATGCAGTTTGCTTATCCACGACTCTCATTTATTCCTGAAGGCAAGGAGACTTGATATAAAGTCACAGGGACACTACACTTGCGGTACAAAAGGAGTAGTCTACCTAGGAGTTTGCACCACGTGCAACAGTTTCTACGTTGGAAAGACGGAGAGAGAGTTCAGGAAAAGATTATATGAATACTCATACGAAATAGAGAAAAAGAAGGAGAACAACGCCTTTTATAAGCATTCACTTAAATGTCCCAACTACAAGCTTAAATTTATAATTCTAGAACAGGTGTTACAAAACGAAAGAGGAGGGGACTGGGAAGCCACCCTGGAATCTAGGGAGCTTATTTGGCAACTCAGATTGGACGCGAGCAAAATCCCAGGCTTAAATGACATGTTGAGCATAAGCTCAGTGCTAAAACTGAGAAGAGCTAAGCTTTAACACACATTATAGGAAAGCCCCTTTCCCCATCAATCTAGTTTTTTAAAACAGATTTTTAAAACAATTTTTAGCAAAATGTCCTTTTTAATTTAATATGTATATTTTACTATTTATTATATACTATATCCTCCCAATTCATATGGATTCTGAGAACTTCAATTTAACATGAAATTATAGGTTTTATGATTTTTAATACAACACACTTCTGCCCAAGCATGTTTGGAAATGAGACAGGTAATTTTTATCATCTAAACAGGTTTGGAAGGCATAGAAAGCAACTTACATAAGATGCAACTAAAAACATTGTACAAGTTATGGTCCAAACAACACTGCAATTTACTTTTGAGTAACACACAGTATTGCAGGTCATTATGGTACAATTCATGTAACATTGATTATGTTTTTAAACAAATACATTGTGTAACAAGCAGATTTGAAGCACTGCACCTTTAAGAAATTATTTGCATAATTAATGAATTAAATGGCAAACAAGTAAATGTATATAAATGGCAAACACCAAGGTTTTATTGTCACTTGATAAAGCTCGGAAGAGTCCGAGCGAAAGCGCTTGTGGTTACGTTTTGTGTGATAACATTGTGCGATTTTTCGATTCTCTGTGGTGGAATAAACTTGGATTTTGTAACAGCAGTATTTGGATTATTGCTTCCGTTCACCCATTTTGGATTTGATTGTTCTTGGATATTTGTTTAACAAAAAACTTTACTTTGAAACATAATGAGGCTAAAATACACAGGAAGGAAACATACTCTAACACTTTCCTTCACTTCATGAGCTGCCACCCTTTCAATCAGAAACACTCAGTAGTTAAGGGTCAACTAGTGAGAGCAGCTCATATTGTCACCACTGAGCACGATTTTCAAGAGGAATGCCAACTTCTAGAAACAATGTTTACACATAGAGGTTACCCCTTAGAATTAATTTCTGAGTTAATTCTTGAGGTTGGCCATAAACGTGCAAAAGGAATGTACAAACCTATCTTGTCTATGGAAAAGAATTCTACTATTCAAGAGTCTGTATCAGGCAACATAGGAAGTATTACACAAGTAGAATTGAGCAGCCCAGCCACACCTAATTTATTAGGAACTAAGTTTATTACCACTTACAACATATTTAGTCATTACTGCATAGGTATATTACGTAAAAATTGGGGTATTTTTGCAAGTAACCCAGGTGTATTAAATAAGTTAGGAGAATATCCTGGTACTACATTCAGGAAAGGTAGGAACCTGAAAGCACTATATGAACAACGTAAGAGGAAGCAACCAAAAACTGCTGGAATGTACAAATGCCAGAATTGTAATTATTGTAAATTTATAATAGAATCTAATAGATTTCAAATATATAATTTTCAATATAAATTAAAGTGTAGGGCTAATTGTAATACTAAGATGATAGTTTATTTAGCTCAATGCCAGGGATGCTTGGCATTTTACATCGGTAAGATGGAGAGGAGACTCCACGACTGTATGTATGAGCACCTATATGCCGTCAATAAGAACAAACAAGATAATGCCCTAGCTAAACACATAGCAGAATTTCCTGGACACCACTTTAGATTTCTAGTTATTGATCAGCCAGTATTTGACAAAAGACGTGGCCTTGTACAACTACTATTGGAAGAATTGGAGTTATTCTGGCAGATCAGACTTAATACTTATAGTCCACTAGGCATTAATGAAACTTGTAGCCTGAGCAGTGTGTTAAAACTTAAAAGTCTTATGAGATGACCTCACGATGATCCAGTAGTATTGTGAAAAAGAATATTTTAATTGTTTATTGAATCTGTATTTAAGTACAATTGTACTTTAATATAGACTGTATATAACTTCATTATCAAATACAAGGAGCAGTAAAGTGAATGCTAACACTTGTATAGTTAGTTTTCCTGTTCACTTGCATTAAAATTTATTATAGTACAAGTTTATATACACTTATTAAGTTTATAATCTGCAGTATACTCATTTTAACATATTTTTAGAGTGTTTACTATATTTATGACTGTTTTCAACTTTTAGTGGATGGTATTTTAACTAAAAAAACTTATTGGTTGTGAATGTTAATTAACTAATTAGCTAATTAATTTAGAGTGGAAGGTATATATACCCACACTGAGTATTTACGTTGTCTGATGAAGTTTTCTGACAGAGCAAACGAAAAGCGCTTTACCATATTAAACTTTTTGGATTTTACTGGCGTACCACTAGTCTTGCTTTCACCCGCTTTATTTGTATTTTTAGTTTGGTTTGTTTAATAACTTTATGAACAAATGTGAACAAAAGTCAGTAAGGAGTATTTTAGAAGACTAAAATTAATACTGAAACCATCCCTGACATATAGGAACAAGTTCAAGCTGTAATCCAGTTTGGTCTTCCTGTCCTTACTTACAGTTTTGGGGTGACTGACTGGCCCCAAAAGATATTGGGGTCAGTTAGACAAGAAAAATGCTTCACACTTATCAAATCATATATAAAAATCAGTGTATACCAAGATCATATATTTCTCGTTCTGAAGGAAGGATTACATGTATAGAGCTGCAATCTTAGGACTGTATACATATCCACTGACTTCACCAGATCCAAACATAGTGAAAGTTTTAAATCATGAGAAGAACAAGTCTAAGATGACTTCCCTGCTTAATTTAGCAGAAGACCATCGGTGTCAAGTGGGAATGGAAATCAGACTAGTAGACAAAAATCAGATAGCAACTGAATGTGCCAAAAAACAAAAGAAAAAATATAATAAGAAAAATCAGACGGGAAAGCAAAACATATGGGAAAGGCATAAATGTAGTTGCAAATACAGAAACTCATTGAACAACTTTATGTCTATCAGGATCTGACACAGGAATAGTTAAAGAGAGGTGAATTTAAATCAAAAGATGAAAGGTTCATATGGGCAGCCCAGGTTAGTAGACTGCATACATGTTGCTTTACAAAGTCCATTGAACATGTGGGAGGAACAGATAAATGCAGGTTCTGTAAAGCAGAACTGGAAACAATTGCACATCTTTTTGTTGAATGTGATACACTAATGGCAGAGGGCCTGATACCGAAAGGAATAATAATGTGCCAAGACTGTTGCACTGGGGATTGTGCAAACAATACAATATTGAATTAGCTGAGAAGTGTTGGAAACATGAACCACAAGGCATTATAGAGAATGAAGTTCATTATTACATGGGATCAGTTATTATCAACAGTTCAAAAAATGAATGTGAGAAAACTAGATACAGTAGTCCACTAAAAGAAGACAAAAGTAGCATTGATAATTCAAATTGTTACCCCAGTGATTATAGTGTCATATACACAGCGACACAAACTCATAAAATACCAGGATTTGTAGACAGAAATGAAGGCAGTGTGGAAGAAGGATGGCAACAGATGTATCCGGTGTTCTGTCAAGATGTAGTCTAGGTATCTGCAACAGAAGACCATCGCAATATTATCATTATCATTATAATTATTATTATTATTATCATTATCATTATTATTATTATTATCATTATCATTATCATTATCATTATCATTATTATTATCATTATCATTATCATTACCATTATTATTATCATTATCATTATCATTGTCATTATCATTATCATTATCATTATCATTATCATTATCATTATCATTATTATTATCATTATCATTATCATTATCATTATCATTATTATTATCATTATCATTATCATTATCATTATTATTATTATTATTTTTTTTTTTTTGCCAATGGCTGTCTCTAGTTAAATGATAAGAAAACAGTGGGTAATAATAGAGACTGGTTGCTTTAAGTAACCATGTAAGTGTAATTACCCTTCCTCCTTCTTCTAACTAAAGTAAAATAATAAACTCAAGACATTGTATATGCAGTTATGTAAGGATCTAACTAATTATTTTAAAATAAAAAGGACATGCATGTAAACTGAATTTTTTCAGTAGCTACAGTCCCGATCGTAGTAGGAGATGTTGAGATGAGTCATCTCCAGTAGTTATTAGCTAAAGTAGGTGAGATGAGAACATCTAGCTCACAAGAGTCAGAAGCAATCTGGGGAAGCACAAATGCGCAGAGATGTTATAGAGCTATGTGAGAGCATTGTTTTGCATGTAGAAAGTATCCCTGTTATTATCTCAACTAGTTTCTGGCAGCCATACCCCCCCCCCAAAAAAAAAAAATGATTACCAGAAGTCTAAAGAAAGCAGTTGCAATTAAATATTTTAGATTTGGAAGAACATTAAAAATAACCAGATCTTTGTGAACAGTAGGAAAGCTGATTTGACATTAAAGACTGAAATTTTCAATTGTTTAAGTGTCTAAAAACTTCTCTGCAGTGAAGTTACAAAATAGTTCATGAAATGTGCATTATTAATATACCACCAATGGAGCAAGAGTACATATGGGCAAATAGTGCATGCTCCATATCTATAAATTCCTTTTCATAGTGAAACTGATAGAATACAGATTTGTTGTGGTGGTAAATAACTTTTGCAAAACCAGTTTGCAGTACATTTCTATTATAAAATGACAGCCTAAAGTTTTGGAATAATAGCTTGAAGTATTTTATCATTCCTAATATCTGCCATTGATTACAAAACATAGTCAAAATTTCTTTTGCATGCAAAGCAAAGTCATTAAAAAAACTATTTAGAATTAAGGTCATGTTATGTCTCTAGCTGCAGGCATACACTCCCTTTCTTTTCTTTGCAAAAGCATATCCCTGAGGAGATAATCTGACTATTCCAACTGCAGAATTTCTGTTGTATAATGCATATGAAGTTATTATGTTTTTGAGTGACATTCATGATCTAATCTACATGCACAATTTATTTTAATATGTTAGAATTCACAGATAATCAATTTCTAATAAGAGTGAAAGATTGCAACTATTGCTTTGCAAAAATGTGTTTGCAAGCATACCTTTATTCCTTTAAGATCTAAAAAAGTGATGTTCTATATGATTAAATATTAAGAAAGCAGTATTTTATAGTGATTCTGATTCAGCTGACCCAAAAACTGCACATTTTCTGGTGTATCACCTTTACTAATAAATATTAAATTATCGGCGTAATGTATAGAAGACAAGTAAAGTTTGGTAGAATGGCAATTTATTCCCAAAGGAATCTGTAAATAAATTGTCATTGTGGTCATTGCAGTGCCTTTTGATTGCAAATAATGTTTTTTTCCTTTAAAAAAAGTTTTTGCAACATTACCTGAACAAGAAAATCGTACTCATGTTTTAAATCATTTCCATTGCTGCTGCTTTCTAGACCATTTGTTATTCTTCATAAACCACTGCCATGTTTAACAGACCTCTGTCATCAGCTACTTCCCATTAAAAGTTATCTTACCATGCCATCCATATACAGTGCATTTTTATAATGAATGACTTGTGTCTTTATATATACATATACACAGAGACACACACACACACATATATATATATATATATATATATATATATATATATATATATATATATATACGCATATACATACCTTTGTAAATAATGATCAACAGCTTTGAAGTGTGAACTCTGTAGATATTTATGGACTTTGCACAGGGTAATCATTATGGGTTTGGTAAAGAAACTGTTCAATAACAGCTTAAACATATTATTTTTATCTAGTTTTCATTGAAAAAAACTTTATTTTTCACATGTAAACTTTGTAACATGAGTATAAACAAAATCATTCATAAACAGTTGTTTTAATTTCTCAAATGACATACTGTTGTGCATATTTACTTTCCACCAACCTTGTTACTAGTTTTTCCAAAACTCTTTATATTCTTATCCATCAATTGCCTGCCTGCCACCTCCCTCTATTATTCATTTTGTATAACTGCTTGCCTGTACTCTTGCCATGTCATGGCTTAGTGGTAAATCACTTTGTGTATGGAGTGCAGGGTCCTGGGTTCGAGCCTTGCAGAGACAATTTATAATCCCAATCCCTCCGAGCTACAAAATCCCAATCCCTCCGAGCTACACGCTGTAAGGACCTAAACCTTGTCACCACAATAAACAGAACATGGTGGAGGGATAGATTCCTGTCCCAGAGACTTCTCATACTCTGGAACAGACTACCTATCTATGTCAAACAGAGCTCCTCATTAGCACTCTTCAAGCAAAATCTTGATGATTGGATGGGAAATAGGAAATTCACCCCGGGGATCACTTCTGTGGCTCTGCTCAACAGGGGCACAGGAAAATAATTTTCTTGGGTGGCGAAAGCCAGGGTACCTTTTTGGCTATGCTTATATAGGCCCTAGGGCCAATAGCCTAGTACCCACCTATGAACCTATGAACCTAAGAATTCTATTTATTTAAATGCATCTGTCTTTTTCCCGTATTTCTTTGTTAATGTTTAATATTTCTGCTGTTGTTGGTTTAAAATTTTATTTCTATTTTCTTGTGATTGCTGTTTTGGCTGCCAATGTCAGTAAACTCAGCAGGCCATTGCTGTAACTTGACACCTCTAAAATCAATTTATTTAATTTTGTATATCAGGGTAGAATGCTGATCAAATTTAAGCATTTGCAGACTCAGCCCAGGTTGCAAACATATTAACAGCAATAAAGTAAAGTTAAAGGTATAACCAAATTTATAATTACACAACATAACATAGATGTAAAAATATACACGTCTACAAAAATGTTTAAAAAGAAGTAGGATCAGGAATATACATTGTATAATAAAGGTGATATACGTGAGGTAAATGTGGTCCAGCCAGAAGAACCAACATACTATGTAGAAGTGTGGGGGCACATTTTAGCACTGGAGGGAGTAGCAATTGTAGAATACTAATAACAGGAGAAGTAGATATTAGATATATAATAGGGCATGGGGTAGCAGTGGGTTTGAGTTTATATGATGAAGCAGTTAGTAGGTTAAGTAGCTAAGTTTTGTAGGAAGAATGTAATAGTGCAGCTATGGGAGCTGGGTGAGATGGCTTGTGTTTTGACATGTGCACTTCTGTTAAAACAATACCTAACTGAATAATATAAGTCCTAACTGTTGTTTGCAATTTCAGTAAGATCAGATGGCAAAGATTAACATAGTTTAGGGGTAAGATCAGAAAGTTGTGGTCTATGGCATGAACTTCAGTGGACAGTGATATGAGAGTAGAGCCATTAGTGGATTGGCTTCTTAGAATATAATGTGGATTGGATGTACTAGCCTCAGAGTTAGGGGATGGTGTATCTTTGGCAAAGGAGTATGAACAGAAGGGAACCAAGATGGAGGTTTGTTTTGCCTTGAATGGGTGATAATTTGCCTTTTCCAGGGCGTTGCAGTGATATTTTCACTGATTGGGCTTGGTTATGAAATGGCAGACTTTGTACATTATTAGGAAGAGAATGTAAAGAAGTAGTTTTATTTTTTTGGTAAGGCAGTGGCAAATAGCAGAAGGCCATATTCTAGCGACTGCTCTAGCAGATTGTGAGATAAATTAGATATCTTTTGGGCCTAGAATAGGAGGTAGTTGACTTTGGATCTAACTTTCTGAACATACTCTTGCAAGCTGAGGGATTAGTCAAGCTAAATGCCAAAGTATCTAAATGATGCAGTGGATTCATTTAGGTTGTTGCCTAGAATCATTGATATGGAGAAGGCTAGTGGCTTTAATGAGTTTTTCTTTGTGCCAAATAGCCTGAATTTTTTCAGGGTTCAGGAGTATTTATTTAGTACAAAGCCAATTGTTTAATTGTAGAAGGTCAGCTTGAAGTTGATTTTGAATGATGTGGTAAGAAGGGTTGGATGTATAGATAGCCATATCATCAGCATAAATGAGGAATTGTAAATGAAGCTGACCAAGAGACAGTTTATTTATAAAAATGGAGGGTAGTACTGGTGCAAGAATTGATCACAGAGGACCCACCGAAATAAGGCTGTATTTGATAAGGCAGACCCAGCTTTAAATGGGAAATTGTGATTGGTCAGGAAATCTTTGAACTATTGGGCAGATTCAGAGCTTACACCAGCATTGCTTAAGTAGGATAATAGGATAAGATGATCAACCAGTTCAAAGATTTATGCAATTTAGTTAGTAAGGATATCAACACTGAGTATCCAGAAAGCAGTCATGCTACTTTCTATTTGCCCAAAAGCCATGTTGCCCCTTAGAAAGTAAGTGGTGTTTGTCAAATTAAGCGGTGAGTTGGTTGTAAATTATTTTCACAAGGATTTTTACCAAATGTAGGAAGTATTGAAATGAAATAGAATAAGGAGGCAGAGGAAAGTTTGTGCTTCTTTTGTACAAGTCTTAAAACTGCTTATTTCCAAATAGAAAGCATGATGTTGGTTGTGAGGATAACGCTGTAGATGTGTTTTAGTGTGGTGACTATGAAATCTCTACACTGGCTGAGAAACCAAGATCAGAGGTTATCAGGACCTGAAGGAGAGTCTGTAGGAACATCTTCTAGTACAGGTGTAATTTGTTTGTGATTTTGGAGAAGTGGAAGAATATGAGATTTTCTGGGGATTTAGGTTAATTTGTGTGGAAAAGGATGTTGTGTTCTGCTGCATGGGTAGATTGGAGAATTCTTTGAGAAAATCAGCAGATGAGAGGATTTCAGTAGAAAAAAGTAATGTGGCCAACAGAGGAAAGCTTTAGGTGGATTTCTACCAGAGATGTTATTTAATTCATGCTAGAAATGTTTCAGGGAGAGAAGGGGGTGATTTGTTTTGATATGAAGTACTTCACTTTATGTCAGCATATGGCTTGTTTAGTAATGTTCTTTAACTTTGTGTATTGCTCCAGTGAGTTAGGAGTGGGGTCATTTTTTTCCAGAATTTCCAAGCTTCATCATGTAAATCATTTCTCTGTTAAAAATAGGTACCAAGGCCCCTGACAGGTAGGTTTATTCAGCCAAAAATCTGGACAAAAAATTAGCATAAAATTTGATTACCAAACAGCATATAACATTTCCTGTTTCCATTAGGAATGTAGGATACTACTCAGAAACATGTTTAAAAAACAGAGATGACAAAAATGATGAAAAAATGTAAGCACGTTATCAAAGAGACAGTGTAAAAGGTGTAGACTTTTATGAACTGTATTGCAAAATTCTTCCAAACAAGGTAATTTGGTTTTGCTTCTGAAAAAGGGAAATCTAAGATGTGTGTTCACTTTTTTTAAATTAATGGTGTCATTAGTATGTTGGTTATATAGTGTGGTTTTCTGTGCACTAAATCACATGTGATGGAGGATTCAGAAAATTGTGTGAAGGGGTGAATCAAGCCTGAAAATAGGGACATATCTCCAAAAACAGGTACATCATGTGCAGGGGTAAATCAGGCCTGAAAATAGGAACAGTCCACCTCCATAACAAATACAGTTCATAGGTCTTACGTAAATGCATTAGAGTTTTCAACACTTTAGAGAACCAGCAAGTCCTGCCACGTTTACATAGACTGGATTATGGGAAAGTGTGTTTTGAAACTAAAATCCAACTCATATAATTTCCTTATTTATGGTTACTTTTTCACCCAGTAGCCGCACCAGTAAAGTTTGCTTATGTTTTTGAAATTGATTAAATCAGCACACTCCCAAAACATGTCCCCAGTTTCCTTTCTCTTTTCCTTCATGCCTCCAACATATACTCTTCAGTGGCAAAAAGATCTTATGGAGTCTACTTTGGGTATAAACAGATCTGTGCAAGTATTCTGAATTTTCTTGATTTTGTTGCAAATGTACATACCCTACAAAATTTTCCCATTGCTCTTTTCTTATCAACCTATCGATCCTGTTCTCCCAGTTCCTCTTTATCACCTTTGATTGTTTTTCATAGGTGTCATGAAGTACTTTATGTGCCCAACTTATTATTTTCTAACTGCATTCTGTTCTTAGTTCTATCATAAACGTTCTGGGGCTGGTATCTTATTCTGTGCCCCTCTAACCCTATTTCTGTGCTTGTACTCTGCTATCAGTCTTTGGTAAGATAAACGATCCCTCTGATAAAACCCAAACAGTTGTTTAGTTCATTCTCATACGATTATCTTCCACCACACGTTTTAGCTGTTCCTAGTACTTTGGCTCTTCAGCCACTTTTCTCTTGTCTCTTCCTGCATCCTCCATATATCTCCCTTTTCCTTTAACTGCAGATATCCTTATAGACAGTATTTCCTTTTCCACTTGTTCATTTGCCCGGTTCTTATAGTATGTTCTGACACCTTATAAATGCAGTATTGTATTTGAGTTTCACATTCTTGCTGTGCTGTTGTGTCCGGTAAGATATTCTCTATCTATCCCTGCTTTCTGTCCTTTAGCATCATTTTTTTACATTTTGATCCATGGCCTTCTGATTGAGTTAAGTATGTAAGTCTAAACTGAATGGTTTTAAAGTAATTCATTAAGTCTAGCTCCCCAGCCAAAGGGAAGAATCAGCTTATTCCACATAATCATTGTCCTCTTCCCTTCTCGTACATACTCTTTCAGCTCCTTAGTAATTGCTTGTCTTCAGGGTGGAGAAAGTAGCCCTAACCTGTATATGACACTAGTAGGATAAGAACATTCTTTTCTGCTTCTTTATTGTCCAAATCTATAATAAAAGCTCTCCATTTTTTAATTATATCATATTTAGTCTCTTTCAAGTCTCCTTGGTTGCCAGTGCTGCCCCCTCATTTTTTTTACCAAAATGCCCAGCTTCTTCATTTTGTCTTGCTTTCAGAAATACAAATACTGCTGAAATAACACATTTATAAGTGCATAGTTCACTGCTGTTGCCTTTGTGTTGCTTTTATTTATTTATTTTTTCCAGAGAGTACTTGAAATTGTCTCAATGTATCTATGAAACAGGAGTTTCTGTTTTTTGTTTTGTCAGTTACATTATAATTTTATCAGAAAACAAGACAATGTTCCTTGCATCCATACTAGTGAAATCTCCGAATTTGCAAATTTATTATTTTCATAACTGGAGCACAAGCGAAAAAGGGGAGAGTGGACATCCCTGCCTGGAGCCTCTGTTCATATCCAGTCTTTCTGAAAAGGCCCCTTCCATCTTTATCCTTGCCTCTGAACCTTCATATATTCTCAGCATTAACTCTGTTTTTGGAAATGCAAATTCTACCATTGCTGTACTCATAAAATCCCAGCAGACCCTGTTAGACATTTTCTCTGCATTGGAGCTTACCAGTAATATTGACATATTACTGTGCTCAGATTTCTCTGTATCATCATTTTATTAATGTTGTCATATGTTTCCTCCCTTTTACAAAGCTATGTTGATCTATGTCTGTCAGTCTTGATAACTTTTTGCCATTCTTTTAAGCAGTATGGAGCTGGTCTGTGTGATGTAGGGTCTACTATTTAGAAAAATATGCTACCACTGCACATTTCCATGTTTTAAGCACTTCACCACTATTCAGAATATTGTTGAACACTCTATGCTTTGGCTTTATTAATTCCTTGACACTTAGTATCTATATTTCTGTAGGGATGCCACCTATTTCTGGAGACTTTTCAGTTGACTAGGTAATAATTACAATTTCTATTTCAATTTTATTTGTCTGCACTGTTAGTTGTCCTGCCTATTCTTCCCCTGTTGAGTTATTCAAGACACTAGTAAAGATTTGTAACTGTTGCTTGGCCTAGATCCCACAGTCCTCTGCTGAGTATACATTTTCAAAGACATTTCCTGGATATTGCCAGTATTTCTTCTGGGTCGCTGGTCATTTCCTTTGTCTTAAGGGTACCTGCATTTTACTATCACTTTGTATTATGAGTTTTTGAGCTAACAGGAGCTGTGCTCTTGAATTACTGTCACACTGTACCTTTGTACTCATTTATGTTATGTAAATGTTCATTAATTTTCTCATTTCTAAATGCAACTGTTCATTTTCCTCTTTTGCAAGCTTTCCCTTTTACTTTGTGGCATCTTCACATTTGCAAGTCCCTCTAAGTAATATCTAATACAATTTTCACAATTTTTTTATAGTTCATTCTTACCATTTTTAACTGAAAGCTCATGTTATTCCATGCAAGGACTAATCAGTTTGAGATGTTTTCTATCTTCCTTATAAGCTCTTGCATTTTTATTTTCAGTAAATAGGAATGAAATGCCAGTGTCTGTCTTATATTTGCCTGTACCCCCAACTTAATCGGTATAGGGGCATGATCTATTACAGTTATTGGATGAGTTTCAAAGCGTTCAGTAGAAATATAGATTCATAGGTGTGTACTAGGTTAATAACCACAAGGGCCTTTTAAGCCTAGTCATGCATCACAAATATCAGGCAAGTTCTGATACCCTTGATAAGTATAAGCAGGGGTTTAGGAGATGAAACATTTACAAGCAGGGGCCTGGAAGATGAACTATTTACAAGCTGTCTGTGTCTAATAGAGACATAGGTGCCAAACCAGTGATGAATTTCCTGTTCCACATCCAATTGTCCAAGTTACACTTGAATTAGGTTGAGGAGGAACTCTGCTTCACATGGATGGGGAGCCCGTTCCAGAGAATGGGTAGTCTCTGGGATACATACCTGCCTGTCCAGCAGGACATATTTATATTATAGGCAAGGTTTAAGTCTTCAGAACAGGTAATTCAGGTGCTGTTTGTTTTGTGGATATAAAGGAGGTCCATCAGAGTGGGGTCTGACAATACCTTGTATGCCATGCTTAGATCTTCCCTTAACAGCCAGTAGGAGACAGAATACAGGGATAGGGCCTTGAAGCAGTCTACATAGGACATGTTACTTATGCCCTGTATGCTTTTAGAAGGAACCTCTCTGGACATTCCTGTTTAGGTACATACCAAAGGAAGCGTTGTACTGGATGATAAGTTTGATGACTGCAGAATACAGTGGAACAATGACTTCCTTAGACCTAGAGGTCACGTTGTTTATAAGTTGCACAACATAGAATGATTTCCTCACTACTGTAGACTCGTCATGGTCAAAAGCTAGATTAGTATCTGTGTCCCAAAGTCCCTGACTACTATGTCAACTCTAAGGGGTGTGTTGTCAATATGATAGCTACCAGGTGACTTCCCAAAGGATACTATTATGCATATCTTGGCATTTAGTTTTAGTCCATGGTTCTGACAAAAGTTGTTTGTTTGTTTCAGCCCTTCCTGGAGAACATTTGTGTCTGTGGGCGATTCAGTGACAGCTCCTAATTTGCAATAATCTGCAAATTTAGTCAGCCAGAGGCCTTTGACATTGACTTCAGAGAAGTACATGCCAAAAAGGAGCAGTATCAGGCCCGATCCCTGAGAGACTATGCTTGTGAGTGGCCTTTTCCAGAAGTGGACTTCCTGGGTCCTGTTTGTGAGCCAGCTGACTATCCACTGAGTGACATAAAGGTTTGTACCCAACCTCTTAAGTTTGTTAACAATTCCCGAGTGTGATATTGTGTCAGATGCCTTGGCCAGGTCAAGGTAAGCAGTGTGAACCATTTTGCCCTCATCCATTGCTTTGGTGACCTTCTCAAAGAAGTCTGCCAGGTTGAGTAGGCATGAGCTGCCCTTGATGAAACCAAATTGGGTCTGGAGGTTTCCTATGTCATTATTGATCATTTCCATGATAATTATTTCCATGGCTTTGCATATGAGACTAGTGAGACTTATGGGTCTGTAGTTTCCAGGTTTTGTAGCTGGCCTACCTTTGTGCCAGAGGGGTGACTGTTGCTGTTCTCCATTCATGAGGCATGGAGACTTTTTGGAGGCTACAGTTACATAGCAATTCCAGAGGGTCTGAAAATAAATTTTTCATGCTATTTAGAAGGCATCCTGAGATGTTGTATGGGCCCATTGATGCAGTGTTCTTGGCCCTAGAGAGAGCAATAAGGACATGTTCCCTAGTAATAGCAGGGGGAGTTATCCCTCTATATGAATAGATTGTCAGGTTTAACATAAGAATACTTGTTACTATTAAGACTTGTTCAAATTCTAGGACATAGAAAGATAAAATAGAGTTAGAGCAGCCCATAGAAAGGAAGGAGAGGAGGAGGTAGAGGTAAGGTAAAGGAGATGTGATAATAGATAAAGGTATGGTTGTGATAATAGTACTTTTTTTTTTTTTTTGCAGTAGAGAAGGGTGGTGCAGTTGCAGAGCCATTTGTCTATCAGGTGTTGCTTCAGTTGTTACACTTTTTTTTCTATCATTTTGTGTCGCTGAATGCCCATCAAGAAATCTTTGTCCAAATTTCATTTTAGTTATTACTATGTGTTTCTTTTGCAACATTGGTACTTGCACTCTGCATTGCCTTATGTTGGCAAATACTCTTTGTTTATATCAGCCCTCGTCAAGTTATTAATGTTCCATATCTGCATTTTTAGTGCAGCATCCTACAAAGTAAAAATAGTATCCACCTCTGGGCCATAGCTTGTTTATCTTCTATGTATCCTTATTAACAAGACTGTATTTATATGTTCCTGGCTAGCAGGCAGGTCTCCAGTAGCTTTTCAGTTATCAAATCATTTTACTTTCATGTTATATTTTTTTAAACAAACAAATTCATTGCAATCTCCCTATATCCAGAAACACAGACTCAAAATAATAACTGTATACATTTTCAAATTCATAACATACACTTCTGAAGTATGATAACTGCTGCAAAATGATGACTGTTCTCACAGGCAATACTTAAACCACATTTGCTAAAGACAAAATGTCATGCTGAAGCCTCTGATTAATTAAATAAAAAAGTAATTTTGCTTCAGCAACAACACTAACTCCCACCCCCACCCCATGCATGAGAAAATAAAGCTATGAAGATTTTTTTTTTACATTTTACAAACTCTTTAGTCTTGTATCTAAACCAAAGTTTAATAGAACATTTTAAAGTTTAAATTCAACCTTGCACATTTGTACTTCCGACCAGGGAGAAATCTACTTTAAGTCTAAGTACCTTACTTTTTATTTTTTATTACTATTTCTTGTGCTAGTTCTTTTACAAGGGGTTGCCCTTTAAACAGACAATTCCTTCAACTCCCACTGATGTCTCACAAAGGTCACCCTCAAGAAGCTGTCTTGACATCCAGTAATTCAATTCCTAAATCTCTGAAATGCCTCAGCTTCTGCCAGTTTAGCTCAAACTCTCGAATAAGATTACCAGGTTTCCTTCAAACCACACCGTCTTCCAGGAAATTATATTCTTCTGCTGAAGAAGTGAAAAACAGCTGAAAAACAGTGCTATTATTTAACTGTTCTATCTCTAATTGCATTTTGAATCTTTACAGGCAGAGCAGAGTCACAATTTTTTCTATGTATTTTTACACAACAGTCTGCTTTATAGCTTATTGAAGTATTAGTAAAGCTTCTTCATAAGATTTTTATTTGTTTTTAAGATCTCTCTCTCTCTCATGTCAGTACTCCCCCAGCAGCTGCAGCATCCCTTCATATGTTTACCAAAGACTGTCACTTTGTAATTTCACTAAACTTCTGCTTTGTTTAAAATTGTCACCCTTGTATAATGGATGAGCACTTCTTACCTCCCTGTTTTCATGGTTTCCTTTTTTCCTCTTTTATCTATGTTTCCAGATGACATTGTGATCTATAGCGAGAGTAGGGAACAGGTGGAGGAGACCCTGGAGAGGTGGAGATATGCTCTATAGAGAAGAGGAATGAAGGTCAGCAGGACTAAGACAGAATATATGTGTGTGAATGAGAGGGAGGATAGAGGATTGGTGAGGATGCAAGGAGTAGTGGTGGCAAAGGTGTATGAGTTTAAATACTTGGGATCAATAGTTCAGAGTAATGGTGAGTGTGGAAGAGAGGTGAAGAAGAGAGTACAGGCAGGATGGAGTGGGTGGAGAAGAGTGTCAGGAGTGATTTGTGACAGACGAGTACCAGTAAGAGTGCAAGGGAAGGTCTACAAGAGGGTAGTGAGACCAGCTATGTTATATGGGTTGGAGACAGTGGCATTGACAAAAGGACAGGAGTTAGAGCTGGATGTGGCAGAGTTAAAGATGTTAAGATTTGCACTGGGTGTGACGAGGGTGGAGAGGATTAGGAATAAGTATATTAGAGGGTCAGCCCAGGTTGGAAGGTTTGGAGACAAAGCCAGAGAGGCAAGATTTGGACATGTGCTGAGGAGGGATGCTGAGTATATTGGGAAAAGGATGCTAAGGATGAAGCTACCAGGTAACAGGAAAAGAGGAATGCCTAAGATAAGTTTTATGGATGTGGTGAGAGAGGACATGCAGGTGGTTGGTGTGACAGAGCAAGATGCAGAGGACAGGAAGAAATGGAAACAGATGATCCGCTGTGGCAACCCCTAACGGGAACAGCCAAAAGATGATGATGATGATGATGATCTATGTTATAACAGTCATTCATTTAAAGCATGCGTAAGTGGGATTTATACACTACAGTGACCCCACTCATTCAGTAGGTTTGCTGCACTACTGGTCTTCCTCCAACTTGTCATGCTAGCTCATAACCAGTAACTAGTTTGAGCCCAGGATTCTCCTAATCCTTTTAGGTAGTTTCTGGGCTTCCTTTAGTAAGCACTGTATAAAGGAGTAGTCCAGATAAAACCAATTTAGCTAGTAGATCTAGGAAAACCTCTCTCTCTCTCTCTCTCTCTCTGATACCCCCCCCCCCCCATGTGGAGGAATAAAGACACCTTGAAGTTTCCAGTAGTTTAGTCAGTTAAGTAGGTAGCTGTTTGCTAATATGATGCCCAGAATGCTTTGTTTCTCGTGAGGCTTGTTCAGCCTCCACGAAGATTTGGGTTCCTATCAGAAGACCGAAGATGCATTTTGTCGAATGCATCTTGGTTGAACTTTAAACGTCGAAAACGCAAAATGATGAAGTGGCATATAAGCGAAATCTATCCCTGGGAAATAAGTCGCTTGGTCGCTTCTGTCACATTGCCGTTTTTGGCACTGTAGTGCGATCTCGGAGTTGGCAAATTTAAGTAGGTGGGCGTGGGGGGCAAAGCCCCCCACTTTATGTAATGTTTGAATGTTTTTTGTTTTTTTTTGGGAACAGCGATTTTTTTTCCTGAGGAAAAAAAATCACTGTTCTGTTAGTTCGATGTGTTGTGAATTCGAACGTTTGAGTTCGATATAACAACGTTTGATCATTTGATCATTTGTTGTTATAATATAGACCCGAAGATTTTAGTACCATGGGGAAACACCTTAAAATAACTATATTAATTATTATAAATCAGAATCCAGCTTTTTTCAACTTCTTATTGCAGGAATATATTTTGTATCCGTCTGGCAGGTATTGAATAATAATTTTCTACAAAAATTCAGGTATCTCTTATTTTCATTATTTGTCACGTATTAGTTAACAGCAACTTCTTTTGAAGGTTTACTAAAGTAGGATAGCTTTTGGTTGTTTCTTAATGGCAGAGTTTGGAGAATGCAGACAAATGTCCCATTTCAATGAGTAGCTCATGCTGGAAAACACTGGCTCATTTGCTTATTTGGTTCTCGATAAAATTAATATGTTATGGCAGCCGCAGTGGTGCAGCGGTTAGCGTTGCTGCCTCACAGCAAGAGGTTCTCCAGTTTGATCCTCGACTGGGGTGCCTTCTGTGCAGAGTCTGCATGTCCTCCCTGTGGTCGCGTGGGTTTCCTCCAGGTGCTCCGGTTTCTTCCCACATCCCAAAGACATGCTGTAGGTGGATTGGATACTCTAAATTGGCCCTAGGTGTGAGTGCGTGTGTGTGTGTGTTTGTGTGTGTGTGTGTGTGTGTGTGTGTGTGTGTGTGTGTGTGTGTGTGTGTGTGTGTGTGTACCTTCCATGGAAGGTTGGGCGCTGAGCTGGCAACTCGACACTGTAAAACTCCACTGGCAATCATGAGCAGATAGGTGATCTGCTGTGGCGACCCCTAATCAGGAAAAATCCGAAAGAAGAAGAAGAAGAAAATTAACATGTTAAGTTCCCTACAGTTTTTTTTTCAGGGATAGCAGAAAATCTTAGGTTCTCCCTGTTTGCTGTTTCTCCCAGTTCAGTTTCTGCCTTATATCTTCCTTAGAAGCTTCATATGCTGGCATTCTTTCTTTGATTTTGACTTCTGTCTAGCATCAAGTTATCACATTGTCTGCATAGTTCATCCTCCATGTCCTCCAGTCTTTTATTATTCATCCTGATGCACTCTGACAGTGCTCAATTGATTTTAAATACTTCATCTTGCATGTGATTTTTCCCCATTGTATTAGAAGCTGCATGTTGCACGATAGCTGCAATCTGGTCTGCTTCCTGCTAGTTAACCAAAAAGGTCTTCACAGCTACAACTTCTTTTTATAGGTTCATAGGTATTTACTAGTCTAACGACCACAAGGGCCTTTTTAAGCCTAGCCATGCACCCCAAATCTCTGACAAGTTCTGATACCTTTGATAAGTGTAAGCATGGATCTGGGAGATGAACCATTTACTGGTTACCTGTGTCCATTCTTTTTTGAACTATATTTCTTTTACAATTACTACTTTCTTAGAGAAGTGATCCCAAATGTATAGTTGTTAACCAGAAAATGAATTCTTCCAGAAAAACAAAAAAGTTTTTTTTTGAATTTTCATTTCCCATGCTAATTATAGCACGTTAATCAGATAACTGCCATTCCAGAAGTCCCAACAATGTAACCATATTAGTCAAGTAACCTCTATGCATTCCACAATAATCCTTTAAACTCATTCTGATAGGTGATAATCTTCATCAACTAGAAAAAGTCCAAAATGTGTAAACACATCCATGCATATTGTGTGTCTGAATAAGCTACATTATTACCGTTATCTGACATTTTGATGACAATAGCTTTGCTAAGTGATAAATTCTAAGTGTGTTTCTCTCTTCATTTGGTATATTACTTCTAAATGGCTTATTTTTGCAGGTTTTATTTTCGGTTTTATGTATGACAACTTTCTGAAATACTGTTCATAGGTTAGTACTAGACTAACTACCCTTGTGGGCTATTTTCAGCCTAGCCGTAGGGCTTAGCAGACAGCATAGTAATAGCAGTATCCCACATGCTGGTGTAAAATGTTCTGTCTAATGTCAAGCAAGTGCACACACACACACACACACACACACACACACACACACACACACACACACACACACACACACACACACACACACACCAGTTGACTGCAGTGACAACAGAATCCCTACCTAAGTACACTGTCTAGAGAACTCTGCATTTAAGGCGAGTGCCACACTCAATTCTGACTTGGAGAGTGTCAGAGAACACTTTATAGCTGATGTCATCAGCAGTGTCTGGAAATGACTAAATGGTAATAGCAGTGTCCCACATGCTGGTATAAAATGCTTTCTAATGTCAAGCAAGTACACAGACATACTCACACATTCCAGTTGACTGCAGTGAGAACAGAACCCCTACCTTAGTACACAGACTAGAGAACACAGTACTTTACACAAGTGCCACAGCACAAGTCTGACGTTTACAAGGCTGCAGGACAATGTATGGTGGATGACATCAGCACTGGATGTTGCAGAGCAGATGTTGGGAGGCCTGCATGAAATGCATTTGTAGGCATGTTCAACTGTCAAGATATTTCAAGCTCTGCATGTTACCAGATTGATAAGTGTGCAATGAGTAGTATGTGATGGTTGTGTTCCAAGGTGTAGTTATAGTTTAAGAGACAGCTTTACAAACTATATGCAAACAGGTGCCCACATTACTACAAGTACAGTATTTGAAAATCTGACTGTGTATTATCATTCTAAAGATGTACATGGTATATCACACATTTGTTATTAATTTATGTAGTGCAGCTGATATATTTGTCAAGTACTGAGAGACCAGAGTTGCAGAGCATGAGTGAAGGTAAGACATGGCTGTATTGTAAATGTGTGACATAGTCGTAGAAAGGGCCTACATTTTATGTTTCAACATATAGTTTCATGGCACGAAGACTAAATGGACAGTAAACAGAAGTAATTCACACTATTATTTACTTTGTGAAAGCTACATGTGGTAGCACTACCTGTGGAAGCATGGAGATGTTTAGGATAGATGTCAATGGAGTTTTTAACTTGATTGTTTAATGAAATCTTGGGAAGTGAGAGGATGTCTGAGGAGTGGAGAAGAAGTGTTTTGGTACCAGTTTTTAAGAATAAGGGTGATGTGCAGAGCTGTAGTAACTACAGAGGGATAAAACTGATCAGTCATAGGTTCATAGGTAGGTACTAGGCTATTGGCCCTAGGGCCTATATAAGCTTAACCAAAAAGATACCCTGGCTTTTGTCACTCAAGAAAATTATTTTCCTGTGCTCCTGTCGAGCAGAGCCACAGAAGTGATCCCTGGGGTGAATTTCCTATTTCCCATCCAATCAAGATTTTTCTTGAAGAGTGCTAATGAGGAGATAGGTAGTTTGTTTCAGAGTATGGGAAGTCTCTGGGACAGGAATCTATCCCTCCAGCATGTTCTGTTTATTGTGGTGACAAGGTTTAGGTCCCTAGAGCATGTAGCTCGGAGGGATTGGGGTTTCTTTAAGTGGAGCATGTCCAACAGGTCTGGATTTGACATAGCTTTGTATGTTAGGGAGAGATTGTCTCTGAGCAGGTGATGTGCAACAGAGTAACGCTGGAGTTTTTTTAGATGGTCTGCGTATGGCATCTGTTTGAGGCCAGTAGTCCTCTTTGTGAGGTATTTATGTGGCCTTTCCAGTTGTTGTAGATGTCTTGTGAGGTACATACCAAAAGGGGAGATGTACTCTATAATGGGTCTAATGAGTGATGGGTAGAGGGGAACAATGACCTCTTTTTTCCTGGATGAGAAACCTTTTGTGATGAGGGTGTGCCACATAGAAAGATTTCCTGACTACTGTGGCGATGTGATTATCAAAGGAGAGACTACTGTCCAACTGTGTCTCAAGGTCTCTTATCATACTTTCGGTGTTACGTAGACTACCACCTATGTGGTAGTTCATGGGTACACAATTTTTACCAAAGGGGATGACAATGCACTTTTTTGTCATTGAGCCTGAGGCCATGGCTATGACACCAGGCATCTGTCTCAGTGAGGCCCTTTTGTAGGATGCCCACATCATTAGGAGTTTTGATTATGGCTCCTAGTTTGCAGCATGAAGTTATGGGAAAGAGTAGTGGAAACTAGGTTAAGAAGGGAGGTGATGATTAGTGAACAGCAGTATGGTTGCATGCTGGGAAAGAGCACTACAGATGTGATGTTTGGTTTGAGGGTGTTGACGGAGAAGTATAGGAAGGTCAGAAGGAGTTGCATTGTGTCTTTGTGGACTTAGAGAAAGCATATGACATAGTGCCTAGAGAGGAGTTGTGGTATTGTAGGAGGAAGTTGGGAGTGGCAGAGAAGTATGTAAGAGTGGTACAGGATATGTATGAGGGTAGTATGACAGTGGTGAGTTCTGCGGTAGGAGTGATGGATGTGTTCAAGGTGAAGGTGGGATTACATCAAGGATCAACTCTGAGACCTTTCTTATTTGCAGTGGTGATGGACAGGTTGACAGATGACATCAGCCAGGAGTGCACATCGACTGTGATGTTTCCGGATGACATTGTGATCTGTAGTGTGAGTAGGGAACAGGTTGAGGAGACCCTGGAGAGGTGGAGATGTGCTCTAGAGAGGAGAGGAATGAAGGTCAGCAAGACTAAGACAGAATATATGTGTGTGAATGAGAGGGAGGATAGAGGAATGGTGAGGATGCAAGGAGTAGATTTGGTGAAGGTGGATGAGTTTAAATACTTGGGATCAACAGTTCAATGTAATGGTGAGTGTGGGAGAGAGGTAAAGAAGAGAGTACTGGCAGGGTAGAGTGGGTGGAAAAGAGTGTCAGGAGTGATTTGTGACAGACGGATACCAGTAAGAGTGAAAGGAAAGGTCTACAAGAGGTTAGTGAGACCAGGCATGTTATATGGCTTGGAGACTGTGGCATTGACAAAATGTCAGGAGTCAGAACTGGAGGTGGCAGGGTTAAAGATGTTAAGATTGGCATTGGGTGTGACGAGGATGGACAGTATTAAGAATCAGTATATTAGAGAGTCATCTCAAGTTGGATGATTTAGAGGCAAAGCCAGAGATGAAAGATTGCATTAGTTTGGACATGTGCTGAGGAGGGATGCTGAGTATATTGGGAGAAGGATGCTACGGACTGAGCTGCCAGGTAACAGAAAAAGAGGAAGGCCTAAGATAAGGTTTACGGATATGGTGAGAGAGGACATGCAGATCGTTTGTGTGACAGAGCAAGATGCAGAGGACAGGAAGAAATAGAAACAGATGATCCACTGTGGTGACCCCTAATGGGAGCAACCGAAAGAAGAAGAAGGGAGAAGAAGAAAGAAGAAGATTTACTTTGCATAGTGCAACAGCAAGGAGTGGGCTTACGTGATGACTGGAAAAATGTTTACGCATGCAAGATAAACATTTTTACTGCTTTCCCTGTTTGCGCATAGTTAAGCAGTGTGCAAATGTGAGGCTCATTGCTAAAATTAGGGGAATTACTACTGAGTGTATGAAACACACCTGCTGCTTAGTTGATTCTGTGGCAGCAGGTGTACATGCACTGACGTGTTCCTTTTTGAGCCCAGATGATACAGGGCTCGAATCCAAGTGTATGTAATACTTTTAAATAAGTAGTGATAATGCAAATTAAATTTTACTTTACTCTGTCTTTACCATGTATTACTGTAGTTTGACATAGTGCAGCATGTTTAACCAGCATTGCTCTGAGGTAACTGTACGAGCCTTTCACTGTCACTTGGCATTGATGCACAATGCCAAACTCCACACAAGTTCATGCAAAAAGTGAAGGGCTCCACTTTTTTTTTTGGTACTTATGTGTGTTGTTTGTGATTCTATTTTTTGACCAGATTATAGGTGTTAAAACATGGTAGACAGGAAAGTGGTGAAATGGGGGAAGCAGAAGGAAGAACAAATGGAAAGCAATATAGGAATGTGCAGGAAAGAAGTAGGAAGGAACCATAGCTATCCAGTTCTTTAGCAGTGTAAATTATAAATATGTACAGAATATCAACTGAATTTGGACTGTCAACTCCACAAAGAGGGGTGGCAACACCGCAAATCTGTTGTTTAGCCAATTGGACCAAATCAAGTGTGTCAAGAAGACATGTGCAAAATGGAGAGCTATGTCTGGGACAATTTTTTTTGTGTGTGCAAGACAGGTGCCCATTTTTTTAACTTCAGTAAGAGAGGAATGCTGGGTGAGGGACGTTGGTATTTCTGGGTCAGGTAAGTTGAGTAGGTGAGGAAGCAAATGCAAACAGGACAAACAGTACAAGACACAGGGACAATGAGGGACACAAAATATTGGGGGGCACCATGATTGGGGTTAGGGAGGAAATAATGCAAGCTCATGCTCATCAACCATGGAGACAGTGAGAAGCTAGTCCTCACCCTTAGGACTGTCATCACTGTCTCCTTGCTCTACTGGCAGCTGGAGTGCTTCACATCTTCTTGTCTTATGGACCATGAGGGAGAGCAGCCTCTCCATCTAGCATAGGCATAAACCAATGGTGCTGTACATGACCCTACACACCGACCCTGGCATCTCCTGGTGGGTGATGAAATTCCCACCTCTGCTAGTACTCCTGGAGGGTACCACAGCAACAGCTGCTGGGGTAGTGCTACCTGAGGGTGCAGGTAGTGCAGGGGCAGCAGAGGCAATACTACCAAGTTGGGTCCCAGATGTGCTGGGTATTGGTGCTGGAGCTGGAGGAGCGGGGGCAGGCTGACCCACTGGGGTTGGCCTACCTCAATGTGCTGTGAAGCATTTAGTGATTTGTTACAGATGGATGACATGGAGACATTTTGACAACATCTAATAGAAATAAAAAAAAGAGGGTTGGGGTGAGAAAAAAAGAGAAAAAATTAGCACCATCATATGTGACATACAATGCACTATCACAATTATACAACTATTTTATCTAAACTATTATATTTAAGTGTATGTCCTAACAACTACAAACTATAATTACAAATTGCTCAAAGTAATCCTTGCAATGTGCATATATTGCACATATGCTTGGTTCTTCCCTGGTGAGATCAGAGCATCGGTCTGTTTCAACTGAAGTTTCTATCCCACCCAAACCCCCCCCAGCTATAACCAGGCTAAAAACCTTCTCAAAAGCTGACTACAGCTTCCTAAGGGAGGGTATCAGTAGCTTCACAGCACCATCCAAGGGCAAAAAGGAACAAATTCCAAATTGAAAAAACTCCCTCCTCTGCCTCAACAAGCAAATTAGATTACTAGTGAAAACCTGCAAAGACAATATTGAATTGAAACTAGCCTCCAAAACAAAGGGAAACCACAAGCCTTCTTCAGTCATGTCAGGAACCTCCATGGCAAAGCCAAGGTTTTTTTCTGAACTAGTACTTAACAGTACCACTTACACTGATCCTGTTGACTTAGCCAACCTCCTAGCTGGTAGTTTCAGTGCAAACTTCACCCCCCTGATCCCCTAAAGGCCCATTCTACATCCCTGATACTTGTCCCACACCTCACATCTCCGTAGATCAAGTGTTAAAGGCCCTATCCAAGGCAAAGAACACAGCTTCCATGGGGCCTGATAGTATCCCAGGCTGTATTCTGCACCATCTCCAGGAAGAACTAACTTCGCCATTGAGCACCCTATTCAACCACAGCCTAATTACAAGCTTCATCCCAGCAGAGTGGAGAGCTGCCATTGTCATCCCCTTGTGCAAAGGTGGTGCCACTACTGAGCTGGGAAACTATTGCCCCATTAGCTTGACAAGTGTGATCTGTAAAGCCATGGAATGTATTATTATGGATCTCATAAACAAGGACATAGGCAATCTCCAAGCACTTTACCCCACCTAATTCAAATTCATCAGGGACAGATCTTGCCTGTTGACCCTGGCTGACTTCTTTGAGACTGTCACCAAGGCCTTGGATAATGGAAAGTCAGTACATACAGCTTACCTTGACTTGGCAAAGGCCTTTGACACAGTCCGCCACTCAGGCATCATCGAAAAGCTAACACAACTTGGAGTAAATCTCATCAGGTGGGTGGCCAACTGGCTCACCAATAGGATCCACAAGGTCAAAATAGGCACCACCACCTCCGACAGCAGACCAGTCACTAATGGTGTTCCTCAGGGATCTGTCCTGGGACTGCTACTGTTTGGCATCTACTTCTCAGAGGTCCAGGCAAAGACAAAGGGCCAGTAGCTGACCATGTTTGTGGATGACTGTAAGTTGGGTGCTGTCATTGGGTCTATATTACGTAATCAAAACCTTAGGTTATCGAACACCTAAAGGTCGATCACTAAATGTCTAACTGTGAAAATCACAAACGGCCGTTTCCACACAGGGAAACAAGTTGTTTGGCCTTTAAGCATATTTTGCCCCTTTTACAATGTAGAGTGATCTCATAGTTGATATATTTAGTTAGGGGGTGTGGGGAGAACAGCCCCCCACTTCAGGGGGTTTGGGGGGTGAAGCCCCCCACTTGATTTCTGTTTAAAACTTTTTTTTTAGTTCGACCAATGGCATTGTTTTCCTGTGTGGAAACAGCCATTCATGATTTTCAGGGTTCAGCATTTAGTGATCAACCTTTAGGTGTTCGATAACCTAAGATTTCGATCATGTAATATAGACCTGCTGTCTTTGACTCCTCAAATGATGTTAACATACTGCAAGAGGGTCTCACAACTACAAATGACGGGTGCCAAAGTCATAGCCTTAAGTTAAACGCAAAAAAAAGTATTATCATACCATTCTGCAAAAACACAGCGCCTACTGATTACAACATCAGTGGCAACCCCCCTAAGCACACAGCCTGTGGTGAGAGACCTGGGTGCTCAGGTTGACAATCTCACATCCGACCACCATGTGACGGCAGTGGTCAGAAAAGCCTTTTACTTGGTTTATCTCATACGTAAAAGGATTGCATCCAGAAAAAAGGAGGTTATTACCTCTCTGTAGTCCTTCCACATTAAGGCCTATAATTGGGTATAACATCCTGTTGGGTATGTAACTCTCCAAACACCTGCACCAACTGGAAAGGCCACAGAAATACCTCACAAAGAGAATCCGTGGCCTCCAACACATCTCCTATGTGGACAGGCTCAAATCACTATCACTCTACTTGGTATCGTACAGATTGCTCAGAAGTGATCTGTGCCTTGCCTAAAATGCAATATCAGACCCTGCCATACTAGAGATGCTCCATATCTGTAAGTCTAACTCCTCACATATTACCTGCTCTATAGGCCTAAATCTAATATGCAACATCAACAAAACCTGCTGTAGAGACAGGTTTGTGTCCCAGACGCTGCCCTGTCTCTGGAATGGACTTCCAATACATGTCAGAGTACCTCACTGACCCTCTTCAAGCACAACCTTGATGAGTGAGATGGGAAATTACAAATTTGTCCTAGGGGTTCCACCTTTGTCCCTCATTGACAGGGGTAACAGGTGCTGACTGAGGTTTCTTTTTTGGGGATAAATTCTTGGCTAGGCTTGTAAGGACCCAGGGCCATTAGTGTAGTAACCTCCTATGATCCTATGAATTATACAGATTACAGTTAACAGCAGGGCATTAATGCCACTTGTATAGATTTTAATTTATGCAATATTATTAAAGAATTGCAGTATTGTATAGTTGTTACTTGTAGTATTTAAACCCATAACCTTTGACTACAGTCTTAGACTTGACTCCTAAAGTTGGTTTGTGCTACAAACTTAGGCATGCATACTTGCTTTTACAGTCAGGATATGCATGCTCACTTTGCTACTACTGTACAGAAAACAACAACCAAAAAAATCTATCTTTAACTTTTACAGATACACTAATACTTCTCTTGAGCTGCATACATACCACTTGTGAGAGTAATGAACAGGTTAAAATGGATTTCAGTGGATTTTTTCTGAAACTGTAAAATAAATGTTCTGCATTTCAGTGTGTATAGTGTTCGCAGTTAACTGACTTGGCAAAAACATATAGCTTGGCATTCATTGTTAATAAGAATTAGAAGTAAAATATTTTATCTCTTATAAACTGTGCAGCTTGTGAAATTTATTTTCTATAAGCAGGTCAAGACAAACTCTTGTATGCAGCTGTGTCTTGTCAATATGATACGCAAGCTAGACCAAGGACGAAAGGAGTTATACTTCAGGAACAGAATGTTTAAGATATGGAAAACAAACGGTCAACAGACCAGCTTGAGAGGAAAGAGATATTATTCTGGCAAATTTCCAAAATTGCTGATGCAGGCAGAAAAGACACTATAAATACTGGGACTTTTTCTTTTGTGTTAGCGACTTTGATTATTCTAAGCTAAAGTATGTTTGATGTATTACCTTTCATTGTTAAACTAGATGTCAACTTCGTATGCAGTAAAACGAATATCGTAATAGCAGAACTGTTTCAATGTCTTCATTGAATAAAGGTACAGACTACCTGAATAGAGTAGTACCACTTTAATCTTAACACCACTTGCTTCCCTCAGTCTCTCCAAATAATCAGCATGAGACTGCCGATTCAACTCAGTTGCAGGATTAGCTGTGAAAAGAAAAGAAAAGAATAGAAGAGCATTATGTATACCAGTCTTGCCTATATTTAGCTTTCTGTGTATTACAAATTCTCTTTATTAGCGTACTTAAACAACTGTGGGATGTTTTTGGTTTGAAACTCATCCAACCGCTGATTGAGCATATCCCTCTTGTGGATTTTTAGTTCATTGAAATGGTGCCTACACTGTTTTCCGATGTGGGATGGCAATTGCACTGGATACGGCCTTGGTCAGCGTATTCCAAGCCTCCGATTTGTACTCGGAGACAGAATAGTCCCCCTGCAGAAGCCTTTGGCTGTGGCAGTTTACCAAGAGTCCAGTAAATATCCTGGACTCCTGGACATCCCATTTCTGTGCCTTAAATTGGGCACCTTCCCATCTAATGCCAGACATGTCTAATCCCAAAGCTAGAGCAATGGCAAATGATGATTTTCCACCAATTCCTGTTATCGCTTTTACTGGTAGTGCACAACCTGAGAAATGATGCCAACAGCATTTGTGCGATGTTAAATGGAGAATAACAGTGCCAAGAAGGGTGTCTGCTGCTGTAATTGTTAGGTGATTTAACTTTGCAGACATGTACGTGGGGTATAAATCTCATGACCTGTCTCTTTTTTGGTTTGACTTTATACACTGATAAAATTGATTTTTACATTGTGGGATTCAAACGTATGCATAAGGGGCAAAACATTTTCTTCCACAGTGGTGATTTGCCATCTTTGCCACAGAAGAAGTGCTTCTCTGACATAGTCATGAATCATTCATAAATACAGCTAACAGTTTGAGGTGTTAACCATGTATGTGTGTAATCTGACAAGGTCCTTGTATATAGATTCATTTGTGTATGTGTCTTATTTAAGTGTAAAGGTCATCCAAGTCCAGTCTGCAGGTGTTTAATGGTTGCAGGTGCTGGGGAATCTTGTTAACCGCTGCACAACATCAGTTAGCAACACTGCGTGATGGAAAGCAAAAATGACAACAGTGTATCCTTTTTAACCTTTACACTGTCAGTGCCCTGTCTGCAGTTGTTCTTTCTGCTTCCTGTGTGGGCACTAGACCAGGTTTGCACACTGCTAAGCATCTCGTAAATGAAATGGGTCTACTTCACTTCACCGAAATCCCATTTCACTGACATTCATTTCACTGAGACCAAATCACCTAAAGTTCACAACACTGACAACTTAATTTCACTGAATCTCATTTCACCAACAGCTTACAATGCTACATTTCACAAGACTAAATGGAAGCCATAGACAAACAAACTCACAAAACTAAAGCCAACCTCTTCCCATAACTTAAAAACTACTTATTTATCCTCTTAACAGAAACCAGACAATATAAAACCAAACTAAGTAGCGGCCTATACTCCCCACATCCCCCAACATGGGGGGCTGTGCCCCCCCATACCCCCTGAACTATATATGTTAACTCCAGGTCGCACTACAGTGGGGATAAGGGCATATACCCTTTACTTGCCTCACAGTACTCTACACACTGCCACATCAAGTCTATAGCTTACAATTCAGTGAAATGAGTTTCAGTGAAATTAATTTTCAGTAATCTGAACTTTAGGTGATTTGGTCTCAGTGAAATGAATGTCAGTGAAATGGGATTTTGGTGACGTGAAGTAGACCCGATGAAATAAGCAGAGCTAAACATGACATTCATTATGTTTCTTCATTTCCCTTGTTGATGCTAAGCAGCGCACTGTGCAAACACTGGCATTTAAAAAAAAAGGAAAATTATTTGAAATGAAGAAAATAAATCTATAAAATAAACACTAAAAATTTATGTTGGTACACATTAAATATTTTCACCCAGGTCTGGATGTGAACTCTTACTCCAATGAACCTTCAAAACACAGTAAGGGTGTCTTATCTGCCTTTGCCACACAAACAGCTTTGCAGCAGAGAACTGTAATCATTGTACATATAAGTAATTGCAACATCATCTGCAGTACTAACAAAACATATGACAGTTGTTTGTATATTTAATTTCAGATGCAGTGCACCTAGTGATCACACAACTATTTATGACTATTGCTTGCATAAATGCAGCTCTGTCTAATCTGTCTGTGTTTGTTGCTCTTTCTTGTTTTATCTGATCTGTAATCTGAGGCAGGCAATCTGGAAGGCATTCTGTATCATCGTCCTTAAAATGTGTGATGATATTCAGTGGCAGTAATATACAGTTGTCAACAAATGAGGTGGAGGTTAAATGTTACTGAACAGAAACTGTGAAATCTATGCTGCTTACTTACATTTAAAACCTTGATGCAATTACTTCTACACTTTGTAAGTCTAACCTGGCTGACACACCCACTGGAGGTAGGGGAATCTGAATTGCTGTTGTATTTTCCTTCTTCCTACCAGTAATCATTCACAATTGCAATCCATTAGCAAGAAACACAGAGGGAGTGCCTGCAGTTTGTTTATATTTGCTACACTGAGCCAAGTATTTGGGATTCAGCAATTCTAATGAATTCACACCTCATTTGCTTCTTCATTGTGCTCACAGACCTAAATCTACACCATAAAAAGGGAACCGTGTAGCTAGGGAACCTGAATGTGAGGAGACTTATTTATGTGGATAACACAGAAGAAGATATTACTTTGGGCTATATCTGCACAGAAGACTACTGACCTTGATAAGGTATGCTTGCATTATTCAACTATATACTACATTTGTTGAAATATCAGTAAGAAAATCTGTTAAGAAATATATATATATATATACATATATATATATATATATATATATATATATATATATATATATATATATATATGCATTAGCAAATGCTACTTTGATGGCATGGGCATGTTTGTCATGGCATTTCACTTTCTCAGATGCACAGCATTATTAACTGTCATCACAAGTGCTAATGTTACACCTGTTTTTCTCTGTGCACTCTTCTATTGTTATGTCTATGAAATGTAAATGTCCTATATTGTCCATGACACAGGGGTGTTAGCCTTCTAGGATGGACCATACAAACCTTTAGGGGAGTGCTGGTCATAGTTAGACATGACTGGAAATAGCTTAAAATGGAATGTTCTATGTTAAATCTGTACACATGTTTCAGGGACAGTTTACTGATAGCACTTTTCGCATTTTACTGATGGTTTGTTAGCAAAATGTTTTTGTTTGCCTGTTGTTTTGGGAGTCGGGGAGCAAAGTTGCATTTCTGTTTTGGCACAAACAAATTTTTGCTATTGTTACTCTCCTTGTTTCTGATCCAACCTTGCTTTGTGTGTGATTGTAATATGTTACGACACAATTCCTTTTTTTTTATATTTGAATATCTTGACTGCTTCTTCAGTGGGTAATAGTGAAATGCTACATTTTATGTGTTATATCAAAACAGGACTTTTATTTATGTGATACTTATGTGTATTATAATTCTTTTGTGTTTTATGTCACCTAGGACTGTGGCACCCAGGCATTCCAATCCTCAAAAACCACCCATCAGAGACTCTGAAAAATGACGTAATTGTGGAAGCATTTAGGCGTCATGGTGCCTTTCTGCTTGAGAGGGGACATGGGAATATGTCAGGCAGAATGCAAATCTGGAAGCGGATAGTCGCTGATGTGAATGCAGTAGGTGGCCACAGCAGGGCATATGATCAGGTGTGCCATAGGGCTACTGACATGATTTCATCTGCACAGAGGAGAGCAGCTGCAGTGGCCTGTAAATGGATGGGTACTGAGGGACCTGCTACAGAGCCACCACTAGGAGCAAATGAAGATTTCCTGTCCACTGTCAGAGATCCAGACACTTCACTGGAAAGTGCACAACAGCATGTGATTGATGTTGGTGCTGCTGTTTCAGGGAGGACAAGTATTTCCCAGGAGGAGCTTTCAGGTAGGCTTACCTATCTTAATTGTTAAATACTTCTTGTATAGAAAAATATTGACAGCAATATTTAAGTTCTGCTTAACATTAAATGTATTGGGGGGATAGTTGTAGATTGATACAGTTAACAACATTCTGGTAGATTACACATGGGCTTAGGGTGGACTTGTTATCCAAGTTCTTCTTAAAAGTATCATTAATGGACATACAAAGGGCAAAAGGTTTTAACCCCCCTGTGTTACTGTTAATTGTGATGATGGTGTCCCTTCCTTTTGCTTAACTTCTTCCAGGACCATCATCCATAGGAGGCATAGCATCATCTGCACATGGTAAGCCAAACATTTTTATGTCAGTACTGATGAGCAGTTCAAAGAAATGTTTATATGTGTGATGTGGGTATCAGGACTGTTGTGTGTATTGCTGTACTGTCTGTAGTAGTGGCACCACTGTTAATTTATTAGCATATATCTGACTATAGTAGTGCAGGTATTCATGTCTTTCCTGTGTTTGTTGCTTATTGTCACAGGTGATAGTCACACTGGAAGTGTAGAATACTTACCACCTGATGTCAGAGTATCAGCAGACTCTGATGATGATGGTAGTCAAACAGAAGCATGATCTGGGGGTGCAGAGGTTGAACCTGACACTGAGGCTGACATTCAGCCATCCACTGTAATTTCATTGGACACAGCCAGTAGGCATACATCATCCCATTTGAGTGAACCCTCAGATATTGGACAGGTGGAGGGTGAAACATTCGATCAGGGTAGTGTGGTTCAGTACCTGTTGACTCTGCCCATAACCAGAGTGTGGGCAAGGTGCCATACAGGAGGGTTGTTAGGGGTGTTCAGAGAAGGCCTGCTGTCCATCCTCCACCTGATAGGGGTGTGTCTTCCTGTGCCACTCAACATATGTTTTGGGCCATCAAGGAGATGCAGGCGCATTCCTATAGGTCCTACACAGAAATGTTAGGGTTGATGGGGGTCTATATCCCTTCTTCAAATCACTATTTAGCAAATGCCTCTATATTGGACACATATTCAGCAACAAAAACTAATCTAAGTTTTCAGCGAAAACTTTCCTAGGCCAACCTAATGGAAATCCACCCTAGGGTCTGTAAAAAAAAAAAAACTTAACACCTATGTAGGTGGGAGCTATGACCCCCACATCCCCCAGTGTCAGGGCTGTTCCCCCACACCCCCCTAACTAAATATACCAACTCCGAGATCACACTACAGAGGGAAAAGGGCAAACTCCAGATGGTGGCCAACCATAATTTTGCCCTAGGAAAATTTTCACTGAAAACTTAGTTCAGTGATTAGTTTGCTCACTGAATAGGTGTTTGGTGAAGAAGTGTTCACTAAATAGTGATTTGATGAAGTGATACAGACCAGGTTGTAGATGTGGCACAGACTGACATGTGTTACTGCCTCAACTGTGTTGCTGATTCAATGGATCAGATGAATGACATGTTGGAATTGGTGGTGTCTGTGATGGAATGTCTCCTGGGAGGGGGCAGCATGCATGTGGGTGTAGGTCAGCCACATCATCTGATTTTAGCCGACATGGCCATGCCCAGTCACGCTTCCATAGTGGCACTACTTCCACTGCTCCCTCAGTGGTTGAGGTGTCCACACCCAGACATGGCAGGTCATGGTCTTGGGCATCCTAGTGAGGGGAGCTCATCCAGCAGACATCAGTCATATTCAGACAGCAGCAGTGCATCTGACCATGGGAGTGGACATGCCAGTGCAACTCCTGGCAGAGCCAGTTCTTCTGGTTGGGTATGACAAATATGAACTGCCACCTCTACCATGCACAGCTCACACCTGTCTGACATACCAAGACTTAGAGCTAGCTCAGAGCATGGCTGTGTTCCTGCAGACACTTACACACCAATTTCACCTGGAGAACCCATACAGACATGTGCACAACCATTACATGGTTCGACTATGAAGCTTAAAGCTCATTTTGTCTCACTGGCCATTTGTTACTTTATCCGAATGTTTGCTTGCTTCTCTTTCTTACTCATACACACTCATCGTTCTTTTGTGTCAGCCTAGTCTTCCTGCCCCCCCCCCCCCCACACACACACACACACACTAAACAACCTGTGCATGTGATGATAATTGTACCATATACTTGTTTTCTAGCTTTTGGATTCAAGGATACATAACATTTGTGTCTGATGCTCAGGGTGAATAGCTGACTTAGTGCTTAGTATATCTGCTTTTGTGATGTTGTTCTGCTAATTGTACTTTTGACATATTTTGGTCTTAGAAAGTTATACAGTCAATAGAATCAAACATTTTTATACATCAGTATTTTTAATAATCTTCTGATGTTTGTGAAGTCTAAAACTTAAATGTGTCATTACTTTCTAATTTCTCTGTTAAATGATTTTCCAGTACAAAAGTATGATTCGAAACTGAGGACATTTGAGGTATATATGTATTAATCTTTTATGCCTGTGGCCTTTTTCATGATAGAGGACACATGTATTCACATAGGTCTCTGCTGTCACATGTTAAAGTCATTTCTGTAAACATCACCCACCTTTTAATTGCTTACATTACCAAGTAACAACATGCAAGGATATGCCATTCATTCATATTATCACACAATACATTTCAGGTTCAACAGTTACCATGTAAATCCAGCAGTTGGAACAGGTTTAGTTCAGGGCTGACTCTGTCTGATGCTAGCAGTACACAGCCATTACATGGGTGGGTAAAGGATGCAAGCACTGCATAAACTTTATTATATGTATGTGTGTAGGATGAAGGTTTTAGCCCCTTAGGTGGTGAGTGAATGTGCTATGCATTGCCTCTTAGCCAATGTGAGGGCATATTGAGCACGCCTACATTAGCCTACACCCACAGCAGCTGCTGGTTCCCCTTCTGACTCCTCACCTGGATGTGGCTGTGGTGACCTTGCCATTGGTGGTGGTGCAAAGTGCGCCCCTTTCCCTTGTTGATCCTGCTGAAGCTGCTTTCTTACCTCCTGCTCCTACCAAATCAACAATACATAAACCTGCATATGCGGAGGTCCTTACAGGAAGCTTACCTAAACATCAGAGACCTCCCAAACACAAACACAAGCAATCTTTGCCTAATACATCCTCTGCAGAACATAGCACACATAATATATCGCACACCAGTGTCTCACCAGTCATGCCCTTAATGCATAACACAAAAACAAACATCATAGTCTAGTCAGTTGTGAGACACACACATGTCCCTCTCACCAGGTTGGATAAGGAAAAGGTCATGGTCAGCTGCCTGTCATGTGCCAGGATCTGCCACATCACACACTCATTCGAGTCTCTCAACAATAGACACTGTTACAACTTTGTCATAGTCCACATTGGTGTGAATGACTTGAGACGTACCTCACTAGACTATATGAAGAGAGACACGATTGAACTCTCGGATTATGTGTCTCAGGCAGGTATGTCCATAGCCTTAAGCAGCATTTTACCTTTGCCTAGGATGATACCTCAATACAAATAAAAAAAATGATTGACTTCAACAATTGACTTAGTTTCTGGTGCCATTCAAAGATGATTTAGTATCTGTCAGCCTGGGACGACATGGATGACAGACCTCGATGCTTTGCCAGAGATGGTCTTCATTTGTCACCCTGGGATTACAGTCACTGGCTAAGGCTTTTGCTATCCCCATAGTGCCTTTGTAGGAAATGTCACAAGAACAACATTTCCATCGTAAAAATACCCTCTAAAAACAACCTCAAGGTTATGCTGCTAAATGCTAGGAGTCCAAAGCAGAAACTGCACTCTCTGGAAGCAGTCCTCACCCTGGAAGATGCTGATATTTGTGCAGTCACTGAGACATGGTTTAAGACTGTGGAGAGCACCCCAGCTATACCAGGTTACATTTCTTTCCACATATTCAGACGGCAACATGAGAACTAAAGGAGGTGGTGTATCAATATTCATTAAAGATAGATACACTTGTAGGTTGGTTAAAAAGCACAATTCCCTTGAATTACTTTGCGTGCAATTGACTGCAGGGAAGACCCCTCTTCAGGTCATTGTCAGCTATAAGACCCCCTCCATGAATCTAGACATCCACTCACCCTACTTGGATCTACTTGAGTCAATCAAGATACAACCAAACACCCTGGTTTTGGGTGATTTTAATTATCCATCCATAGACTGGGTAAATTGTATGTGTTCTAACTCAGTTACCCAAAGGTTCATGGACTTCGTTACTCCAGTGCCCCGGGCCAGCTGGTTGACACACCCACAAGGGGCTGAAACATTCTGGACCTGGTGCTCACCAACATGGGGGACCACTGCACCACCACAGTGTGTGGCCATCCTGGTGAGATCTGACCACAAATCAGTCTTACTAGAAGTAAATATAACTAACACAAGATTCCCTCTTAGCAACAACTACACTAAAAAGCTTCTCCAAAGCCAATTACAATCTCTTATGTGATGGCATAAATAGCTTCATAGCCCCACCCCCCCACTGTTGGAACAGACACTTATGCTGAGTTGTACTCCAATGCTGTATACAAGCACCTGTACAATTGTATTGATGGTGCCATACCTGATAGAACCAAAGCAAGATCTTCAAAGAAAAACAAACCTGCATGGTGGACAACTGTCATTAATAGGCAATACAACAGGAGAAAGAAATTGCTGTTTAAGAGTAGGAAGGAACGGTCTCAAAACTGGAAACACTCCCTCCTCAATTTAAACAAGGAAATAAAACTCCTAGTGAAGTCCTCCAAACCTAATTATGAATCCAAATTAGCTTTCCTAACTAAGGATAACAACAAGGTGTTCTTTAGTTACATCTGTAACCTCAAAGGTACGGCTCAGATTTGCCCATAACTAGTAGTTAATGGTACGACATGTATAGAACCTGTGGATATAGCAAACCTGCTGGCTGACAGATTCAGTGAAAATGTCACTCCCCTGCCCCCACCACATATACCCCAAAGCATCTCTAACACCTCTCCCCCACCTAGTATCTCTGAGGAGCAGGTCTTAAATGCCCTCTCCAAGGCCAAAAGTGCAGCCTGTATGGGACCAGACAACATCCCAGGCTGCGTTCTACTTGGGTTAAAATGGGAATTAGTATCAGCATTGAGCACACTTTTCAATCACAGCCTAAGCAATGGCTTTGTCCCAGTGAAATGGAAAACAGCTACCATCATTCCTTTGCACAGAGGGAGGTGCATCCACAGACCCCAGGAACTATAGACCCATTAGCCTGATCAGCCTTATCTGCAAGGCCATGGAATGAATCATCATGTACCTTATTAACAAAGATATAGAAAATTTCCAAATACTTAACCCCCACCCAGTTTGGCTTTGTCATGGGGAGATTGTGCCTGTTAAACTTGGTGAACTTCTTCAAGACAGTCACCAAAGTCTTAGACAAGGACCAGTCTGTGCATACAGCTTATTTACACATAACCAAGGCCTTTGGCATGGTCCCCTCTCAGGCATCATTGATAAACTCACCCAGCTGAGTATCAACCCATATATTGTCATATGGGTTGTAAACTTGCTCACTGATAGAAAGCATAGGATCAAAATAGGGGACTTCACCTCCTCCAGCAGACCTGTAACCAGTGGTGTTCCACAAGGATCGGTTGTGGGACCCCTACTGTTCAGAATCTACTTCTCTGAAGTACAGGCTAAAACTAAAGGTCTGTGGCTGCAAAGTTTGCTGATGACTGCAAATTGGGAGTGATCATTGAAACCCCTAGCGATGTCAACATCCTGCAAGGTCTTACTCAGACTAATGACTGGTGCCAAAGTCATGGTCTAAAACTTAATTCAAAAAATGCATTATCATCCCCTTCAGCAAGGGTGATGTTCCTGCAAACTACCACATCAATAGCAATACTCTAAGCACTCAGTCAGTGGTGAGAGATCTGGGCACACAGTTTGGCAGCAACTTAAATTCGATCACCATGTCTCCACAGTGGTAAGAAGGGCATTTTATATTACTCATCTCATAAGTAAGGGCATTGCCTCCAGAAAAAAGAGAAAATTAAACAAAACACAGGCTCCGATCTAACATGAACCACTCACTGCAGTTTATTGTAAAGTGCTTTTCGTCAACACTAATGGAAAACTTCTTCAGACAGTCTGAAGAAGTATTCCATTAGTGTTGACGAAAAGCGCTTTACCATAAACTGCAGTGAGTGGTTCAAGTTAGATCGGAGCCTGTGTTTTGTTTCATTTTCTCAAGTTTCTTTGTTGTTTTTCTGGGTTTCCAGGAAAAAAAGAGGTTATAATCCCTCTGTACTCTTCCTTCATCAGGCCAATAATAGAGTACAATGCTCCCTTTGGTATGTTCCTTTCCAAACACCTACAGCAATTGGAGAGACCACATAGGTTCCTTACAAAGAAAATTCTGGGTCTTCAATATCTGTCTTATGCGGATAGACTGAATTCATTGGCACTTTACTCTGTGTCATACAGACTGCTCAGAGGCAACCTGTGCCTTGCATATAGAGCAATCTCTGATCCAGCTTTAATGGAAATGCTGCACATTCGCAAGTGAAATGGCACATGGTATACTTGCTCCTAGGACCTTAACCTGGTATGTGACATCAACAGAACTTGCTGGGAGACAGATTCATATCACAGAGGTTGCCCCACCTTTGGAACAAGCTTCCTATTCAAGCTAAACAAAGCCCCTTGTTGGTTCTATTTAAGCGCAGTTTGGATGATTGGATGGGTAACCGGAAATTCACCCCGGGGGTTCACCTAAATCCCTCTTGGACAGGGGTAGTAGGTGCTGATTTTACAGGTTGAACTTGGCTAGGCTTGTAAGGGCCCTAGGGCCATTAGCCTATTAACCTCCTATGATCCTATGTTGTGTAGCATGGCACAGATGGTGAATATTTCAGTACATGTACATGGATTGTACTGCATGGCTCCCCCAGATGTATCTAGGCACTGGAACTGGGACTTCAGCAGCCCAAGCACATGCTTTATGATATTTCTGGTTTGAGCATGTGCCTCATTATGATGTTCTTCAGTGGGCATATGCGCATTTCTGATGGAGGTCATCAGCCATGGTTCCAGTGCATAACTTGCATCTCCCTGTAAATGACCCTGTGGGATATAACTCCTAGTGAACATCTGATACATTTGGGAGATGTGCCAGATATGTGAGTTGTGGTAACTGCCTGGGTTGCCAGCATACACATTCAAGATGATTCCTTTGGCATTACATATGACTTGGCAGTTAATAGAGTGGAAGCCCTTTTTATTTATGTAGACCCTTTCCTGCTCCCCAGATGGTGCCTTAATTTCTATATGTGTACAATCTGTGGCACCCAGTACTTCAGGGTAGTGTGCTACATGGTAGAACTGCTGCATTTTTATAGCCCTGTCCTCAGGAGTATGGGAACAATATATGTGGTCACTGACATGTTTGAACATCGCATTCAGAAATGTATGGAGGATCCTGGATGCTGATGCCTGTGGCACCCCCAGCATGTCCTCTGTTGGTCCCTGACAGATTCCTGTAACTAAAATTCTAAGTGCTATACATACCTTTTTCTCCACTGGTGTGGGTTCCTCTTAGTTTGCCCGTGGTCTGAGTTGAGGACAACAGAGGTTGCATAGCTCCTGTAGTGTGTCTCTGTCTACCCTGTAGCACTCTACAATTTCCACCTCATGCAGATTGTGATAAGTTAAACAGGGTCTGAAAACTCTTCTTCTTGGCTGTGGTCTGTTAGCAGCAGCAGCATGGACTTCAGCCTGTTGCACATACACATGAATTAAAGCAACAACAGCCCCTAACATTCATTCTGTGTAGACTCCTTTCTATGGCTGTATTCCAATAGATTTTGGAATTCACGGGGAATTCAACCACAGCCTCACTTCAGGCTTTGTTCCCACTGAATGGCCACCGCTACAGTCATTCCACTCCACAAAGGGGGAGTGACTACTGACCCTGGTAGCTACCTCCCCAATCAGCCTGATGAGCCTGATCTGTAAGGCCATGGAGTGCATCATTATGGACCTCATAAATAGGGATACAGGGAACCTTCAAACCCTGGACCCCTCACAGTTTGGGTTTGTGAAGGGCAGATCATGTCTGCTCAACCTGATAGACTTCTTTGAATTTGTCACCAGAGCGGTTAATGAAGGCAAAGTAGTCCATACAGCCTACCTCGATATAGCCAAGGACTTTGACACCATCCCCCACTCAGGCCTCACAGACACCAATGACTGGTGCCAGAACCATGGTCTTAAGCTCAATGCTAAAAAGTGCAGCATCATCCCCGTCAGGAAAAACATAGTGCCCATGAACTACCATATCGACAGTAGCCCACTCAACTCCCAAAATGTGATAAGAGATCTAGGGACACAGGTTTATAGCAACCTCTCCTTTGACATGTTGCCACTGTAGTTAGAAAGTCCTTCTATGTGGCATACCTCATTTTAAAAGGTTTCTCATCCAGAAAGAAAGAAGTCATAATCCCTCTCTACTCATCCCTCATTAGACCCATTATTAAGTACAATGCCCCATTTGACATGTACCTCACTAGACACCTACAACAACAGGAAAGGCCACAAAAATTCCTCACAAAGAGGATCTTAGGACTCAAACACATGCCCTGTACAGACAGACTCAAAAAACTCCAGCTTTACTTTGTCTTATATCGCCTACTTAGAGGCGATCTCTGGTTGGCATACAAAGCCATGTCTGACCCAGTGTTGCTAAACATGCTTCATCTGAAAAAGTCTCAATCCCTCTGCACCACATGCTCCAAAGACCTCAACCTCATCACCACAATAAACAGAACCTGCTGGAGGGACATGTTCCTAACCCATAGACTTCCCATACTCTGGAATAGACACCCCATTCATGTCAAGCAGAGCACTTCACTAGTCCTCTTCAAGAAAAATCTTGACGAGTGGATGGGTAACAGGAAATTCACCCTGGGGGTCACTTCAACAGCCTTGCTTGATAGGGGCACAGGAAACTAATGTCCAGCAATAGGACGACTGGGAATATTCTTGGGCTAGGCTTGTGTTGGCTCTAGGGCCATTAGCCTAGTACTCACCTATGAACCTATGAAAACCAACACTGAGTCTACACAGTTGCTTTATATTTTGTTGAACAGCTCCTCCATCTTGGATTGGTTGATCAGCATACAATTCAGCTGCTTATGCTGTAATTAGCATGCCACTGTGTTTACTGTGGTTGTGCAGCTCTACACATCATATAGAGCCACTTACTGAATACAAAATAGTGTGCTATCTCCGACACAAACATGGTGTTAGTGGACTGTGTAGCGTTTACTGAATCTGCCTGGAAATGTTTATTGCAAAACAACTATTTCATGTACATGTTCAAAACTGACTACATGAGTGACTCCCTCTTTTTTGGTTGTTGCCATCTCAGGGTACTCCCCATTTCATAGTCTTTGAGGTCCTGTTTCAGTTTAGAGAATTTATGGCATTTACGTTTGCTCAGTTAACATCAAGTCTTATAAAGTGTTGCTAAAAACTTGTTAAGCTGTTCACTTGCTAAAATAGGTTCATAGGTTCATAGGATGATACTAGGCTATTGGCTCAGAGGCCCTTATAAGCCTAGCCAAGAATTTCACCCATGTTCCCTCAAAGTCAACAGCTGTTTCCCCTGTCCACCAGGGACACAGGTGGGATCCCAGGGGTATATTTTCTGTTTTCCATCCAGTCATCTAGGTTCCTCTTAAAGAGGGCTAAAGAAGTACTCTGCTTAACATGGAGAGGGAGTCTGTTCCACAGATGGGGGAGTCTTTGGGTCACAAATCTATACCGACAATAAGTTATGTTTATGTCACAGACCAGGTTAAGGCCTTGCGTGTGGTTGCGCGAGTGGAGTTTGTCTTATGGGTATGCAGCAACTCCATCAAGGTTGGGTCTGAAATGGCCTTGTATGCCAGACACAGGTCACCTCTGAGCAGTCTGTTTGAGACTGAGTAGAGGGACAGGGCTTTTAGCATATCTGTATAGGATAGGTGTTTGAAACCCTGGATTTTCTTGGTCAGGAACCTCTGTGGTCTCTCTAACTGCTGCATGTGCTTGGCAAGGTACATGCCGAAGTGGGCGTTGTACTCGATAATGGGTCTGATAAGGGAGGAGTACAGGGATGTTATGACCTCCTTGTTCCTAGATGAAATACCCTTATTTATGAGGTGGGCCATGTAGAAAGCCTTCTGTACAATGGAGGCAACGTGGTAGTCAAAAGTCAGGTTGCTATCAACATGGGTGCCCAAGTCCCTCACGACTGATTGCATGCTTAGTACATTGTTATTAATGTGATAATTAGTGGGGATGACATTTTCCCCAAAGGGGATAATGATGCATTTATTGGCATTCAGTTTGAGGCCATGCTTCTGGCACCAGTCATTAGTTTGGGTAAGGCCCTCTTGGAGGATGTTCACATCACTAGGGGAATTTAAGGCAGCACCCATCTTGCAGTCATCTGCAAACTTGGTCAACCACAGACCACTGGTTTTGGCTTGCACCTCAGAAAAGTATATCCCAAACAGTAGAATCCCCAAGATGGATCCTTGGGGTACACTGGTCATTATGGGTCTACTACTAGAGGTGGCTTCCCCTACTTTGACTGAGTGGGTTCTATCAATGAGCTAGTTAGCTACCCATCTGGTAACATACGGGTTGATGCCTAGATGGGAGAGTTTATCTGTTATGCCCGAGTGGGGAATAGTGTCAAAGGCTTTGGCTAGGTCAATGTAGGCTGTGTGCACCATCTTCCCCTCATCCATAACTTTGGTGACTGTTTCAAAGAAGTCGACCAAGTTTAACAGGCATGATCTCCCTTTGACAAAACCAAACTGTGTGGGGTCAAGCATTTGGAGGTTGCCATGGCCTTGCAGATCAGGCTAGTTAGGCTGATGGGCCTATAATTTCTTAGGTCAGTGGACGCTCCACCTTTGTGTAGAGGGATGACAGTGGCTGTCCTCCATTCAGCTGGGATGAAGCCAGTGCTCAGGCTTTGGTTGAACAGGGTGTCTAATGGAGCTGAGAGCTCATGCCTGAGTTCATGTAGGATACAGCCAGAGATGTTATTGGGTCCTATGGAGACTGTATTTATTGTCTTTGAGAGGGCATTAAGGACCTACTCCCTGGTGATGAGGGGTGGGGGGCAGATGCTGGGAATGTCCTGGTTTACTGATTGGGGGGCAGGCACTGAACCTGTTTACTAGCAGGTTGGCTATATCTATGTCATCTGTGTATGTGGTGTTATTGACCACCAGTTCAGAGCAGATTTGGGTGTTGCCTTTGAGATTGTGGACACATGTGAAGAAAGCCTTGTGATTGTCTTTGGTAGATGAGGACAATTTGGACTCGAAGATAGCCTTAGAGGATTTCACCAGTGACCTTATTTGCTTGTTCAGACAAGGGAGAGATAGCTTCCAACATGGCACCTGCTCCTTCTTGGCCCTGGACAGCAATTTTTTTCTTCTGTTATAGAGTTTGTTTATTGCTGCTGTCCGCCAGACAGGTTTACTCTTCCTTGAGGAAGATGATTTGGTCCTGTCAGGTATTGCTGAATCCATACAGCTATGCAGGTGCTCATATAGTTTTTTGGTGTAGGCTTGGACATTAGTGCTAGTTCCAGCTGAAGGGATGGTGGCTGTGAAGCTGCTTATACCTGTCTGAGGAGATTGCAGTCAACTTTGGAAAAGTTTGTTTGTTTGACCCTGAGGGGGGGGGGGGTCAGGGGAGATGGTGACTTCAAAAGTGATTGCTTCATGGTCGAATCTTACCGAGGAGGATGACACTGTAGGAGTGCTCCAGTGGCTACTCATGTTGGTTAGGACCAGTTCCAGGATATTTTCACCTCTCGTAAGGATGTCGACAGCTGTTCCAATGCATTGGCATTGATGAAGTTAAGGAATCTCTGGGCATTCATGTTTGGGCTAGAATAGGTCTTCCTCTCTATGGCTGGGTAGTTAAAGTCATCCAGGATCAGGGCAGAGGGTTGAATCTTGATGGATTCAAGTAAGGCCAGATAGGTGGAGTGGGCATCCTGAGTCATGGCTGGGGGTCTGTAGCTATGATTTGAGTAGGTGTTTTGTCAATAGTTAACTGCACTTGGAGTGTCTACTGTGCATCATACCATCTGACCACCCTGGAGGTGTGTATGTCTTTGATAAATATTGAAACTCCACCTCCTTTGGCTTTGTAGTCCTCCATTTGGGGATTGAAGGTATGGTAGGATGAGTAACCTGGGAAGGTTGGGGTGCTCTCCACAGCTTTGAACCAGGTTTCAGTGACTGCACAAATGTCAGCATCTTCCAGGGTAAGGAATGCTTGCAATGAGTGCAGTTTCATTCTAAGACTCTAGCGTTTAACAGCATGACCTTTAAATTTCGTTTATACGAATTTTTCATTTTGGTAATTTTGTGCTCATGACTTTGCCTAAAAAAGGCAAAAAAAGTTCAAACAAGACATTTTTGAGGTCAGTGATTTCTCTAACAAGAGTTTTGTGCTTCTGATTATCTTTTTCAGTCCAAATTTTAATCCAATTACTTGTATACTTGTTAGCTGTCTCACACTAGCATTAAATCTTGCTCTATAGAATTAAAGTCAAATGCAGGAGACTTATTTACTAAAAGTCTTTTGAGAAAAATGTTTAATTCACCATACTTTAATTATAAAATACAATTATAAAATGTTTTATTCCTTTGTGTTTAATTTCTTAAGTTTCTTATCTTCAGTTACTGTATCCAAATGTGCAGGGTGACTAAGTGCTGCAAAAGGGTTACGGCACTATGTCAGGTCACAGATGGCAATTTCAGCAAATGTAAAACATTCAAACACTGTTTGCCAAAACTTTCACAGACACCCCTGGACTTGTGTATGTGTGTGTGTGTGTGTGTGTGTGTGTGTGTGTGTGTGTGTGTGTGTGCGCGCGCGCGTGCACACACGCTTATATATGTATGTGTGTGTGTGTGTGTGTGTGTGTGTGTGTGTGTGTGTGTGTGTTTATATATATATATATATATATATATATATATATATATAAAATATAAAAACACACACACAAGTCCAGGAGTGAGGGGTATTCAAGGGGTTTGCCCCCCTGCAAAAATGGTTTCCTTCAGTGCTCACTGAATTAGTTTTGGCAAACAGTTTTCCATTTGCCAAAGCTATCTTTGGCAAGTTGACATGAATCAAAAGGTTGCTATCTTTTTTCCAGGCTTTGCCCTCTTAAAATGCAGTATAAACAATACCTCCTGAGTACTTTCCTGTAAAAGCCGTTATCCAGATGACCAAAACTGCCCTCCTCTCCTCTCAAAATTAAAGTACAGAAGGCAATATATATATATATATATATATATATATATATATATATATATATATATATATATATATATACATATATATATATATAGGAACACATTATAATCCCGAAATTCTGAAATACCGAATTTCAGAATCCCGAGATTATAAAGCTGAAAGCTCAAAAGTTCGAAACCCCCAGAAATGCGAATTTCAAAATCCCGAAGTATGGAGATTTTGAAGTAGTGCTTCTGGTGTTGCCCATGTGAAGGGATAGCTGGAAGTTCAGGTAAGTATTTATATTTAAGGGTTTTGGTTAGGGGTTTAGCGTGTTTGTCAGTGTGTTTGGTTACTGTGATCTGTATGTGCGAGGGGAATGTAGCTTGTATGGTGGTGTTTTTGTGTGTTTGTCTGTGTAATGCGACCGTGGAGTTAGTATATTTAAGTAGGGGGGGTGTGGGGGCACAGGGAGGCTTGCCCCCTCCTTGTATGTAGTGTAGGTTTGAGTGTTTGTGTGTTGGGGGAAGCTTTGTGTACATGTGTGGTGTATGGTTGGTGTAGTGTTCGCAATTTAAAAATTCGCCCTTTCTCAGGTTTTGGGATTGTCAGGTTTCGGCTTTATGATCTCGAAATTCTGAAATTCGATATTTCAGGATTTTGGGATTATAAAGTGAATCCATATATATATATATATATATATATATATATATATATATATATATATATATATATATACATACATATATATGTGTGTGTTTGTGTATATATGTATGTATGTATAGCTATATATAGACCAAAGACCATAAAAAGAAGGAATACTGGAAAAATAAATTATGGCGTCAAATGTGAACATTAAGAAAAAGAAAAGTGAAGACTTCCATAAAAAGATGTAGTTATGCTGGAAACCGTAGCATAGGGTACCAAAATCAACATACGGCCCAAACAAGCTACTAGTCCCAGAATGTATTTAGTGGTGTCTTCAGGTACCGGTAGAAGAAATGCTGCAATGCCTTTATAACACCAGAAGAGGGAAATAGGAATGGAGGTTTGGGAATAAGCAGAGGCAAAACAAGACATGCCAGTGAGGAATGTCTGAGGAGAGCCTGTCAGGATAGGCAACACTATAATATTGATGGTGGATTTCAGCCCCATTTTCAATATTTTGTATTTATTTATTGACCGGGCAAGTCTGACTGGGTGAAGAACCCATTTTCTGTGGAGGCCCAGGAGTAAAGCTCCACAAGACATTATGTATGCACAGAAGAACAAGTATTTTACAAGAATTTACAGTGCAAGACAGTACAGTATAACATATTGAGAAACGTTATAAATTATGGGATTACAGTATTAGAGAAAGAGTAATTTACAAGATAATTTTTTTGTAAATATTGAATAGGTTGAAAGTTAAGAAAGGGAAAATCAGTAGAAGGGTAGTTTTACAGGGTGAGGTTTAGAATGCTAGTTAAGGTTAGAAGATCAACAGCAGGAATAGAGTTGTTTAAAATAACTTATAGATCATAAGGGTTTCCTACTGGTTTTGAGTGGTAAAAACTGAGATAAACCAGAGGGAAAACTCAGAGAGTAGGATGGTTTATCTTTATTTATTTGTATAGATGCAGGGGCAGATATTTAGTAGATAGTTCTTTAGGGTGAGTTTAAATTTGTTGAAATAGCCAATGGTGTTTAAGATGGTGGAAGTGAGTTCCATAGTTTAACAACACCGTACGAGTAAAGGCAGTGCCCAGCTCGTTTGTTTGGTACATAGTTATGAGTGTTTATTTTCAGAGTGAAGGGTTCAGGTGGGGCTGTATGGTATTAGAATGCTCTTAAGAGCAGGGCCGTTGTTTGGGTTGTAGACAATTTTATGTGCTATGGACAGTTGAGGGAGGTTAAGGTGATGTGGAAATTCCAGCCACATTGAGCAGAGATGGAAAAGTTTACTGTGAGAAAATAGCGGGTAAGTGACAACAGCAATGGATGAGAGCCTAAAATAAGTTTACTGGACAAACCCAGTAAATGAGTGGACATGAAATTTACAGTAGGGCACAAGAAATAGTGATGGACACAGAAAAGCAGGGACAGTAGTATGGTGATGATGGTCAACAAAGCTGTGATGGTTAAAACAAAGAAGGGGGTATAAATGCATCAGTCATTTGTGTATAGAGTAAATCAGCTATTTTTTTCCCATGAAGCTATGCACAGGTGTGTCCATGATGTGCTCAGCAGTATGTGTCACCAACCACAGACAAATTCCCAGATGTAGAAGGACTTTGTGTACTTTAGAAATACAAATCACATTGTGACCTTGGGAACTGTGATGTAGCCACAAACAGCACAAGAGAGCACAGCTATGAAAAGGTATGTGTGCAAGAGGATTATTTGGACTGTGTAAACAGCACCATAGTGAACCATGCTGTCTTGCCAGAAAAAAAGTTTAATGGCATGCACTATATACATGACATGCGTATGGCAAGAAAAAAGTGTAATGCCATGAGCGACATCTGCAACACAAGCATTGATTGATGGGCAATTGTCCCCCCCACCACCGATTCCATGTCATGGTTGCTTTGAAAAACAATTGATACATTCTTAGGTATTGCAAAAAATGCTATATAAAACACAGCAAAACACAGCTGGTGGTCATTTCCTGCATAACCAGCCACCCATCAAACAAAAAGACAGTAACAGTTTGTGTAGCTAGTGTAGGGAATGGACAGGCAATCTGTAATCCAACATAAACAGCAAGAACACTCCATTTTGAAATACACATGTGGAGTAGTGCTGCCTAGCTTACATGTGCCTGATGTTCTTGCACATTACATCCTACACCTCTGGCTTATTAGGGTTATGTGTCATCAAAACTTGCAAGATGTGTTACAGGATGTCATTTATCAGATTCATTCCAGGGGTCAGCACTTCCTGAAACGCTTCCTTCACTATGCCACATCTACTGGTAGAGTTCAGCCACAGATTACTGCTACACAACAGCCACCTACAGATTCCACTGAGTTTATCTCAGTTGATGTCTCTGTAAAGATTAGGTTACCATTAGCCCATACCACATTTTGCATACATATAATTTATTTATTTACATTTGTTGACCGGGAATGTCCGACTGGACGCAGGTCCATTTTCAGCGGAGGCCCGGGGAGAAAAGCTCCACAAATTAAAATATTACAGACATAGTTACAGATGAAGAATCCTAGCAATTAAAATATTACAAACATAGTTACAGATGAAGAACATAGTACATTCAGTAGATAACTAGCATCTGTTCTATCCACAAAGTTAAAGCAGATATTAACGATTGTTACAATAAGAAGTTACTGCCATATAATAAGTAGATAGGCATGGAAGTATCAGAGCTTGCTGTAATCAAAGGTAGTTTGTGGGGTGGAAGAGAGGTAGAGGGTAGATGGAGTGGGAGAAGTTAGAGGGGAGAGTTACAAGGGCATATCCAGCATGTTTTTAGGTGCGCTTTAAGTAAAGCTTTCTAGTGGGTGCATGATGGTAGAAAGGTTATTGTGGGGGGGGGGGGTGTTCCATAATTTGGCTATAGCGCTGGAGAATAGTGCTTCTCCAGCAGTGTTATTGGCTCTAGTAACCTGTAATTGATTTTTGTTGCTGGATCGTAGTGGTCTGGTGGTGAGATAGGGTTGGAGTAGATACTGGATGGATGGGACCTTTAGAGGATGGTTAACCAGTTTGTGGGCAAGTACGAGTTGATACCATTGAAGGAGGTGAGGGAGTTCTAGCCAGCCTAGTTCAGTAAGTGAGAGACAGTGGTGACTGTGGTAGGATGCCCCGGTAGTGAATTTGGCGATTTTGTTGTAGTAGGTCTCGAGTTTATTTAGATCGCATTGCCTTAGGTTGGTATATATTGGAGAGGCATAAAGTAGGGTGGAGATAAGGTGCGAATTTGCAACTGAAATCCTAGCTGCTTTGGTGAGGAGTTGCTTATTTCTGTTTAAGGCTTCTAGTTTTTGGTGGACTTTGTTTATGGTCATGGATATGTGAATGTCAAATTTGAGATTGTTGTCTATTTCAACTCCTAGCAATTTGGTGTGATCTGTTGGGTGGATGGTGGTGTTGTCTTTTGCTGTGATGTTAAAGTGAGAGTTGTTTTGAGTATGTTTGGTGGGTTGGAAGATGAGGAGTTTAGTTTTGTTTGGGTTGAGTATTAACTGGGCATTGGATAGCCAAGTTTCAACAGAGGAAAAGGCATCCTGTGTGACCTTTTGCAGTTTGGGTAGGGACTGGGCTGAGCAGATGATGGTTGAGTCATCTGCATATTGTATGAGTATGCCATGTTTGGTGGCAGAGGCTAGATTATTGGTGAAAATAGAGAAGAGTAGGGGGTCCAAGGATGGATCCTTGGGGAACAATAGAGAAAGGTAGTTGGGGAGATATGTAATTTTGCCATACAACAGATTGCTGGCGGTCAGACAGGTAACTTTGAAACCAGTTGGTGACTGAGTGAGAAAAGGATAGGCTATTGAGTACAGAGAGGAGTTGTTTGTGTGGGACCATGTCAAATGCTTTAGATAGGGCTAGGAAAGTAGCAGAGGAGAGATGGCCATTGTTTTTATGGTGAAGGATAGTGTTAGTAAAAGAGAGTAAGGCAGTGGTGGTGCTATGGTTTGGTTGGAAACCATGTTGAGTATTAGAAAGGAGGTTGTTAGTAAGGAGGTAGTCTGAGATTTGAGAGTGAATGCATCTCTCTAGTATTTTGGAGAGTGGAGATAGAATCGCTATGGGGTGGTAGTTAGTTAGTTCTGTGGAGGGGCCGCGTTTATGAAGGGGAATGATGTGTGATATTTTCCATAGTGTAGAGATGTAACATTCTGACAGAGATCCGTTAATCAAGATGGATACTGGGTAGGCTAGGACATCAGCTGCAATTTGTAGGAATTCCCTTGGGAGGTTGTCTACTGCTAATTTTGTGGGTTTAAGTTTAGTTAAGAGTTTTCTTATGTTGGAGGTAGGAATGGGAGAAAATGAGAAGAGTGTGGGGAGATTACTGGGTGAAGGTGTGGGGTGTAGGTGAGGGGGGTTGTGTTGTCTAGCTAGTGATAGTACGGTTTGTGTGAAGTGTGTGTTGAATGAGGTAGCAATATTTTCTGAGGATTGAGGAATGCTAGGTGTAGGGGTATTGATTTTACCTGGGTGGAGGATGGAGTTTATGGAGGTCCAGAATTGCTTGGGGTTGTGTTGGGAGGAGTTGAGGGCAGACTGTTAGTATTGGATTTTGTCCTCCTTTATTAGCTTTTTGATGTGTTACAAACCTTTCAAATGTGGTAGATGTTATGCACTTTTCTCTTTTTCCTGCCTGTAAAGCAAAAAGGCCATTACTGACATTAATAGACAAGCTGATGTTCTACATATCAAATGGACCCTTGAACATCATTATCTGATACCTAGTCATATTTGTATACATAACTCAAAGCTGTCATGGCATCCTTATGCTGCATGCCATTTGTTGCGCTAAATCCAGAACAGCATGATACAGAAGGGACACTCCTGCAACATGTACTTCTGACCAGGTACACAGTCTACCTCACCAGAAAGGACAATAGCCTCACAGCCTTGACTGGCACATGAGTGCTGACACAGATACATGCCGTCGTGTGTAACAAATGACATCTGAACATGAAATTATGAAATACAGTGACATTCTGTAAGCAAGCAATAATGCCTGACGGTGTGTGTTAATGTGTAATTAATGTGGTGATGGGCCTCTACACCCCTGGAATGGCCTTAACTACACATTATGCACAATAATGCCCTCCAGGGTGTTCATAGGTTCATAGGTAGGTACTAGGCTATTGGCCCTATGGCCTATATAAGCCTAGCCAAAAAGGTACCCTGGCTTTCGCCACCCAAGAAAATTATTTTCCTGTGCCCCTGTCAAGCAGAGCCAAAGAGGTGATCCCCGGGGTGAATTTCCTATTTCCCATCCAGTCATCAAGATTTTTCTTGAAGAGTGCTAATGAGCTTTATTTGATATAGATAGGTAGTTTGTTCCAGAGTATGGGAAGTCTCTGTGACTGGAATCTATCCCTCCAGCATGTTCTGTTTATTGTAGTAACAAGGTTTAGGTCTCTAGAGCGTGTAGCTCGGAGGGATTGGGATTTCTTTAAGTGGAGTATGTCCAACAGCTCTGGGTTTGACATAGCTTTGTATGTTAGGCAGAGATTGCCTCTGAGTAGGCAATATACGATGGAGTAAAGCTGGAGTTTTTTGAGACAGCCTGCATAGGGCATCTGTTTGAGGCTGGTAATCCTCTTTGTGAGGTATTTCTTTGGCCTTTCCAGTTGATGTAGATGTCTTGTGAGGTACATACCAAAAGGGGCATTGTACTCTATAATGGGTCTAATGAGTGATGAGTAGAGGGGAACAATGACCTCTTTTTTCCTGGATGAGAAACATAGAAAGATTTCCTGACTACTGTGGTGATGTGATTATCGAAAGAGAGACTACTTTCCTCCTGTATCCCAAGGTCTCTTATCACACTTTTGGTGTTAAGTAGACTACCACCTATGTGGTAACTCATGGGTACAGAGTTTTTACCAAAGGGGATGACAATGCACTTTTTGGCATTGAGCTTGAGGCCATGGCTTTGACACCAGGCATCTGTCTCTGTGAGGCCCTTTTGTAGGATGTCCACATCATTAGGAGTTTTGATTATGGCTCCTAATTTGCAGTTAGCTGCGAACTTCATTAGCCAAAGACCTTCTGTGTTAGCCTGTACTTCAGAAAAGTAGATACCAAACAGGAGAGGATCCAGGACTGAACCCTGTGGTGCTCCACTTGTCACTGGTCTGAAGTTGGATTTGGAGTATGCTACTTTGTGTGGGTTCTGTCAGTGAGCCAGTTGGCAACCCATCTTGAGACATAGGGATTTATACCTAGTTTAGTGAGTTTATCTATAATTTCAGAGTGGGGGATGATGTCAAAAGCCTTGGTGAGATCTAGATAGGCTGTGTGAACCACCTTACCCTCGTCTACGGCTTTGGTGACTGCTTCAAAGAAGTCTATCAGGTTTAGGAGACATGAGAAGACATGATCTGCCTTGTACAAATCCGAACCGGGTGGGGTCCAGAGTTTGGAGATTACCAATGTCTTTGTGTATAAGATCCATGATGATACGTTCAATGGCCTTGCAGACCAGGCTTGTTAGGCTAATGGGGTGGTAGTTCCTGGGGTCCTTGGTGGTTCCCCCTTTGTGGAGTGGGATAAACGTCACTGTGCGCCATTCAGTGGGCACAAAGTCTGAGGTGAGGCTATGACTGAACATGGTGCTTAGGTGGGGTGCCAGTTCATTCTGCAGTTCGTGTAGAACGCAGCCTGGCATGTTGTCATGTCCCATGGATGTTGTGTTCTTGGCTTTGGAGAGTGTGTTTTTTACCTGTGCAGCTGTGATTACAGGAACTTTGCATTCTTCCGGTATAGAGATGGGCCCTTTAGGGGGTGAGAGGGGGGTAAAGTTAGCACTGAATCTATCTGCCAGGATGTTGGCAATATCAGTTGTTTCTGTATATTTAGTGCCATTGTTCTGTAACTCAGCGCAGATCTGAGTGTTGCCATTGAGATTCTTGACATAGCTATAGAATGCTTTGTGGTTGTCTTTAGAATCAGTGGTGATTTTGTTTTTGTAACTAGCTTTGGAGGATTTTATGAGGGATCTCAGCTTCTTACTGAAGCTGACCAGGGAGTTCCTCCAATCATGGAATTTTACTCTTTTTTGCAACAGTTTCTTTCTTCTGTTGTAGAGTTTGTTTATGGCAGGGGACCACCAGATTGGCTTCCTTTTTTTGGAGAATAGCATATTGGTTCTGTTAGGGATAGCATGATCCATGCACTCATGTAAGTGCTTATAAAGTGCATTTGTGTAGGATTCAGCAGTCATACCTCTATTGTCCATCTGCATGGGTGTCGTGAAGTTTGTAACTTTTGTCTTAAGAAGCGTGAAGTTGGCTTTGGAGAAATTTTTTACGATGGTTTCCCTAATGGGGTGGGGGGGGTGGGGGCGGGATGTGGATGTCTAGGGTGATTAGCTTCGGTCTCTGTCACTGCACAGATGTTGATGTTCTCCATTTTAAGGAGTGCCTCAAGTGAATGCATTTTGAGGTTTAGACTTCTAGCACTGTGTAGCATTACCCTCAGATTTTGCTTGCTTGCACCTGTTAAGGTCGTGAATTTGTCATTTAACCCTTGCCTAAAAAAAGGCACTATAGGGGTGGCAAGAGCCTTAGCCAGTATCCAGAATCCCAAGAGCGACAGGTACAGGCCATCTCTGCAAAGCATTGTGGTCTGTCGATCATGTCCTCCCAGGCAGACAGATACTGAATCCCCTTAGAATGACACCAGAAGCTTAGCCAATTGTTGAAGTCAGTCATTTTGTCCTTGCACTGTGGTATCATTCTGGTTGATGGCAGGATGCTACTCAGGGCTAGTGTCATACCTGCCTGGGCTACAAGATCGGAGAGCTCCTCCATGTCTCTTTTCATGTAGTCCAGGGAGGTATGTCTCAGGTCATTCACACCAACATGGACAATGACAGAGTCATATTTGTACTTGTTGTGGAGCGACCTGAGTACGTGCGTTATGTGGCGGATCCTGTCACCCGACAGGCAGCTGACAGCAACTTTCTTTTTGTTTAGCCTGGTGAGTGGAACATCAGTGTGCCTGACTACAGAGTCCCCTGTGACTAGAGTGTTGGGTACATTGTTATGCCTTATGGGCTGTAGTTGAGTGGCACACTGAGTTTGTGGGCTATGTGTCATTTGGGTTGTGTTGGGGGGTGGAGGTTGCTTGCATTTCTGCTTTAGCGGTCTCTGTTGCTTGAGCAGATTTTTATTGAGAGTTTCCGTGAATGTAGGTGTGTGTTTCATGTTTCTGTGTGTGTGTTTTGGTGGTGTAGATTTTGAGGGACGTGTGGTGTGGTGCAAGTGTTTACCTTCTCCTCTTGACTGTTTAGTCCAGTCTTGGGTGAAGAGAGCTTTGCTTCCACTTTGGCTGTATCTCTGCATCTCTCTCAGGTTGTAGTGTGGGTGGTAGGAGGAGAGGGTTGTCTGTGTGCATGAGGCAATTGCTGCATTGCCCCAAGATGCCCAGATTCATTAGGTAGACAGGAGAAAACACCGGGAGCTGATCCTTAGACATGCCTGGATAGGTGCTTATTTATTAAGTACTAAAAACTGTTTTCCTCTAGACAAGTGAGGAAAGTTGTGTGCTGTTGTAATTTGTAGCTTATTTAGTGTTTACAACGAGTTCTGAACAAATGCTGAGCTCAAAGAAACAGATTTTAGTGCTAAAACTAAAAAACTGGCTAGTTCTAAGGGAAAATTTGAAGAGCAGACTTTATGGCGCCGGGAATAGTTTAACCCTAGCTAAGCGGCGATGCATAAAGTGTATTTTTTTTTTAATATAACAGTAGTAAATGAGCAAACTGATTTAAACCAATTAACCAATAAAAAGCTAAAAATTGGGCAGTGTTCCAGCAGTCTTCCATCAGACAAGTTCTAACTGCACACTCCTGCCACTAGGGTGCTCTCTGTAAAATTGTTCATAGGTAGGTACTAGGCTATCTGCCCGAAGGCATTTATAAGCCTAGCCAGAATGTGTTGGCTTTCGCCACCCTCTTAGATTAGTTCCCTGTGCCTCTGTCCAGCAGAGCAACTGAAGTGATCCCCAGGGTAAACTTTCTGTTTCCCATCCACTTGTCAAGGTTTTTCTTGAAGAGTGTTAGTGAGGAGCTCTGCCTAATGTAGATTGGATGTAGATTGGAATCTTGTTCCAAAGCATGGGAAGTCTCTGTGACAGGAATCCATTCCTCCAGCACTTCCTATTTATTGTTGTGGTGAGGTTTAGATCCCTAGAGCGTGTGGCTTGAGGGGATAAGCTTTTCTTTAGGTGGAGCATGTCCATCAGTTCTGGGTTGGACATGGCCTTGTATGTCAGGCAGAGATCACCTCTGAGAAGCCGGTATACAACCAAGTACAGCTGGAGTTTCTTCAGTCGAGCTGCATAGGGCATCTGTTTGAGGCCAGTGATCCTGTTGGTGAGGTACTTCTGTGGTCTTTCCAGCTGTTGCAGGTGTCTTGTAAGATACATCCCAAATGGGGCGTTGTACTCTATGATGGGTCTGATGAGCAATGAGTAGAGGGGCACAATGACCTCTTTTGATCTGGATGCGAACCCTTTTGTGATAAGGTATGCCATGCAGAAGGATTTTCTAACCACTTTGGCAATGTGATTATCAAAGGAGAATTTACTATCTACTTGGGTCCCCAGATCCCTTATTACGTCTTCTGTATTTAGGAGACTACCTCCTATGTGGTAGTTTGTGGGTACTTTGTTTTTTCCAAAGGGGATGACTATGCACTTTTTGGCATTTAGGTTGAGGCCATGATTTTGACACCAGGTGTCTGTCTCAGTGAGACCCTTTTGGAGGATGTCTGTGTCAGCCGGAGAGTAAATTATAGCCCCTAGTTTGCAGTCGTTTGTGAACTTGGTCAGCCATAGTTCTCCTGTGCTTGCCTGTACCTCTGAGAAGTATATGCCGAACAGGAGGGGTCCAAGGACTGAGCCCTGGGGAACGCCACTTGTAACCGGTATAGAGTCAGACCTAGCTCCCGCAACTCTTACCATATGGGTTTTGTCCGTGAGCCAGTTGGCAACCCATCTTGTGACGTAGGGGTTTATGTTCAGGCTGGTAAGCTTGTCTATAATACCAGAATGGGGAATGGTGTCAAAGGCCTTTGCGAAGTCTAAGTAGGCTGTGTGTACCACCTTTCCCTTGTCTATAGCCTTGATAACTGTCTCAAAGAAGTCCACCAGGTTTAGAAGGCATGATCTGCCCTTAACAAAGCCGAGCTGGGTAGGGTCCAGTGTTTGGAGGTTCCCAATGTTTCTGTTAATGAGTTCCATGATGATGCGCTCCATAGCCTTGCAGACCAAGCTAGTCAGGCTTATAGGGTGATAGTTCCCCGGGGTTTGTTGTGGCTCCACCTTTGTGGAGCGGAGTAACTGTTGCTGTGCCCCACTCTATGGGTACATAACCTGTGGAGAGGCTGAGTTTGAACAGTGTTTAGGTGAGGGGTTAGTTCGTCTTTGAGCTCATATAGGACGCAGCCTGGGACACCATCCAGTCCCATTGATGCTGTGTTTTTGGCTTTGGAGAGGGCTGTTTTAACCTGAGTGTCTGTGATTTTAGAAGCTCTACATTCTTCTGGTATGGTTACGGGCCCTTTTAGGGGTGAGAGGGGGGTGATGTTTACGCTGAACCTGTGTGCCAGGATGTTGGCAATATCAGTCGGTTCAATGTATTTTGTACCATTCTGCACTAACTCTGAGCAGATCTGAGCATTGCCACTTAGATCCTTGACATAGCTGAAGAATGCCTTGTGGTTATCTTTGGAGTCCTTGGCAATTTTTCTTTCGAAACTCACCTTGGATGATTTTATGAGGGATCATAGTTTCTTGCTGATACTGATCAGGGATGTCTTCCATTCTTGGGATTTTACTCTTTTCTGTACTAATTTCCTTCTTCTTATAGCTTGTTTATGGCAGGAGTCCACCAGACTGGTTTCCTTTTCTTAGAGGAGTGGGATAGCATGATCCATGCATTCTTGTAGATGTCCGTAGAATGCATTAGTAAAGGATTTTGCAGCTTGGACAATGTTATCCTTTAGCATGGGGGTTTTGAAGCTTTCCACCTCAGTCTTAAGTAACGTAAAGTTTGCTTTTGAAAAGTTTTTCACTGTGGTTTCCTTGTCCGGGGGTGGGGGCGGAATGTGGATATCCAAAGTGATTTGTTTATGGTCAGATCTAACCAGTGAGGGGTTGATCTACGGTGTGGAACACCGGTTGCCCATGTTGGTGATGACGGCAGGTCCAATATGTTGTCACCTCTGGTGGGAGTGTTGACCAGTTGATCCAGGGCATTTGAATTTATAAATTCTAGGAAATGTTGGACAAGGGAGTTAGTACTTGAGTAGTTCTCCCAATTAATGTTTGGGCAATTGAAATCACCCAATATTAGGGTGTTTAGTAGGACCTTTATATTTCCCAGTGTTTCCGGAAATGCGGAATGGAGGTCCAGGGACATGGTGAGTGATCTGTAGCAAGCTACAATTTGAATTGCAGTTTTGCCCATTGTTAGTTGCACGTGGATGATCTCTGAAGCATCGTGCTGTGCCACTAACCTGGAGGTGTGGGTATCCTTAATGAATATGGATACTCCCCTGCCTTTTGTATTTCGGTCCGGGTTCTGTGGCCAAAATGTATGGTATGAGTTATAGTTTGGTAGTGCTGTTGTGCTCTCTGGAGCCTTAAACCAGGTTTCTGTTACTGCACATATATTGATTTTCTCCATACTGAGGAGTGCCTCGAGTACATGCATTTTGAGGTTTAGACTTCTGGCATTGAGTAGCATTACCCTCAGTTTTTTGTTACTTGTGCTATTTATGGCGGTGAATTTGTCTTTTGAGCCTTGCCTAAAAAAGGCACTATGGGAGTGGCAAGAGCCTTGGCCAGTATTCGAAAACCTAAGGGTGACAGGTGCAAGCCATCTCTAGTGAAGCAGCATGGCTTGTCGAGCATGTCATCCCAGGCAGACAGACACTGGATCCCCTTTGAATGACACCAGAAACTTAGCCAATTGTTGAAATTGATAATTTTTTCTTTATACTGTGGTATCATTCTTGGTGAGGGCAGGATGCTACTCAGGGTCAGGGTTATACTGGCCTGGGCTACAAGATCAGAGAGCTCTTCCATGTCTCTTTTCATGTAGTCCAGGGAGGTACGACTCAGGTCATTCACACCAACATGGACAATGACGGAGTCATATTTATACTTGTTCTGGAGTGACCTGAGTGCTTGTGTTATGTGGCGGATCCTGGCACCCGACAGGCAGCTAACAGTAAACTTCTCCTTATTCAGCCTAGTGAGTGGGACGTCAGTGTGTCTGACTATAGAGTCACTAGTATGTTGGGTATGTTATTTTGCCTTAAGGGCTGTGATTGCATGGCACTCTGGTTTTGTGAAGTATGTGTTTCATGATTTGTGTTGGGGGGTGGAGGTTGCTTGAATGTCTGCTTTGGAGGTCTCTGTTGCTTTTGCAGATTTTTATTTAGAGCCTCCGAGTATGTTTTCGTGTAATTATGTGCGTTTTTTGCCGGTGCTGGTTTAATGGGTCTATGTGAGACTGGTGGTGTGATGCAAGTATTTCCCTTCTCCTCTTGACTGTCTGATCCAGCCTTGGGTTGAGACAGCTTAGCCTCCAGTTTGGCTGTATAATTGCATCTCTCGCATGTATTAGTGTTTGGTGGTAGGAGGAGAGGGTTGTCTGTGTACATGAGGCAGTTGTAACATTGCCTCAAAATGCCCAGATTCACCAGCTGGACTGGAGAGTACGTCTGAAACTGCCCTTTGGACATGCCTGGATAAGTACAGTGAACTGTTTTACTGAATGGCTGGTAAGGTTGAATAGAGAGCCTTGTTCTTCTGTACAATATAGGATGGTCTAGAGCTAGGGTTTATAAGTGCTTGCTATGAGTTTTGAGCAAGTGCTGGGCTGAGAAATTAATAGCTTGAGTGCTTAAGGTGAAAGTTTGTCTTTGTTTTTTACTTGCTTATTTATATTTTTTTATTACTATATTTTTATATATATTTTTGATGTAAAATAGTTCCTCCACTTTACGTTTCAAAGTTGCTGTAGTATGTTTAGAGGAAGCATTTTACATCCAAAATATATCATTTTTAAAACATATTTAGATATTTGCTTTATTTTTTAGTCCCTTAATACTAAAATGGTTTCTTGCCAGTCATTGGGGATTGAATTGACAAAATAACATACATTTGACTTTCAGACTTTATTTCCTTCAGGCAATTAATGTTAATAAAAATTCTGTTATTTAACTTACGATTTTTTTTAAGTACGACATTTAAAATCTGTTCCTATTTTTGACCCTTTGTTCCCCCTTTATTTCAGGCTTTATCCAGATTTCTTGAGCTAAAAGGTCAAGAGGTACACAAACTTCTTATCTGCTGCTGCCAGTGTTCCATCGATCTCACCGTCTCTTCCTCTCACACAAACACACACACACACACACACACACACACACACACACACACACACACACACACACACAAACACACACACACACATACACAACACACACACGCTTGCACTTCACAAAATGCATGCTAACACAAGTCCTGTTATTAAAGCAACTTTGTGTAAACCACCTGAATGCTGCTGCCAGTGTTGGGTAGCTCTCACTCTTCACTCTCTCTCTGTCTCACTCACACACATCTTGCTTTCATGCATACAAGTACACATTCACACACACAGACAGAAACATAAACACACACAAAAACAGAAACACACACACACACACACACACACACACACACACACACACACACACACACACACACTTTTTTCTGTTGTATTTAGTTTTACACTTGTTAAACTGTAAAACGATGCTTAGAGCTGAGCATCTAAGTGCTCCGGATTGTGCGGAATGCTCCGCATTTAAGACGAGCAAAGCGACCGTTCCGCTGTTCCGCATTGAACAGCTGTGGCTCCACTACAAGGATTTTGATTGGTTTGCGTACCTCAATTACTGCCGGCATTGCGGTATACAAACCAATGCAAACCTCTGCTGCCCTTCTGCATTACACAGCTTTGGCTGTGCACCGCAGTTTTTGATTGGCTCGTAGACCACATTTACAGCCAATCGTGAATGCATTCTATGAGCCAATCAAGTAAAGAGTCTCAGGAGGACAGAAGCCATTGAGAGCTCCCCAGTACTAGCCAATCACGTTCCGGGAAACAGTTTTGCGCCAAAATAATGGCTTGCAAAAGGCTTCCCGGAATCAGGGATTTTACTTTTTAGGTCTAATCTCCAGGAAAGAAGACTGGGAAGGAGCAGAATATGGGTTGAAGACATCAGGAGAAGGAAGGTGCATGTTGTGGACATCGGGAGAAGGAAGGTGCGGATTGAAGACATCGGGACTTGGAAGCGGCCAGAACAGAAGGGCTGAGGTTTTATTTTGCTGCTGCTTGCTGCTGGACTACCGGGATCATCATAGTTTGTGCCGTGGTCATCGTGATGGATTATTTGTGCTGCTGGAGACTTTGGTTAACAGCATATTGAGCGGTTGCTGTGTACCTAGGCAAAGGTAAGTGTTTTAGCTGCAATGGCAAGTGTTTTCTTTGAGAACTGGTATGCTAGCACAGATCTTGTTGTTCCAGCAATTTTCCAAGTTTATAAGAGCAATGTTTAGTGTCTGTAAGTTTGTGCTGCTTGTTTCTAGTAGGTCTCTGAAGTCTGCCAGAAACAGAGCTAAATGTATGCCAACACAGATGCTGTTATAAACAAAAAAGTTGCTAGAATAACAGGAATATTTAAAGTTTGTTTTTGTACTGCTTATCCCCCATAGGATTTTGAAGTCTGAAAGTAATTGAGCAATTGTGTGCCAACACAGATCCTGTTATTCTAGCAATATTTGTAAGCTTATAAAAGCAATATTTAAAGTGTCTCTATGTTGGTGTTGGTGTTGCTTGTCCCCCTAATATGTCTCAGAGTCATCATCTTCTTGCGGCTGTTCCTGTTAGGGGTCGCCACAGCAGATCACCTGTTTCCATTTCTTCCTGTCCTCTGCATCTTGCTCTGTCACACCAACCACCTGCATGTCCTCTCTCACACATCCATAAACCTTATCTTAGGCCTTCCTCTTTTCCTGCTACCTGGTAGCTTCATCCTTAGCATCTTTTTCCCAATATACACAGCATCCCTCCTCAGCACATGTCCAAACCAACGTAATCGTGCCTCTCTGGCTTTGTCTCCAAACCTTCCAACCTGGGATGACCCTCTAATATACTTATTCCTAATCCTGTCCACCCTCGTCACACCCAGTGCAAATCTTAACATCTTTAATTCTGCCACATCCAGCTCAAACTCCTGCCTTTTTGTCAATGCCACTGTCTCCAACCCATATAACATAGCTGGTCTCACTACCCTCTTGTAGACCTTCCCTTTCACTCTTACAGGTACTCGTCTGTCACAAATCACTCCTGACACTCTTCTCCACCCACTCCATCCTGCCTGTACTCTCTTCTTCACCTCTCTTCCACACTCACTGTTACTCTGAACAATTGACCCCAAGTATTTAAACTCATCCACCTTCGCCACCTCTACTCCTTGCATCCTCACCATTCCTCTATCCTCCCTCTCATTCACACACATATATTCTGTCTTAGTCCTGCTGACCTTCATTCCTGTTTTCTCTAGAGCATATCTCCATCTCTCCAGGGTCTCCTCCACCTGTTCCCTACTCTCAGTACAGATCACAATGTCATCTGCAAACATCATAGTCCACGGGGACTCCTGTCTGATCTCGTCTGTCAACCTGTCCATCACCATTGCAAATAAGAAAGGGCTCAGAGCTGATCCTTGATGTAACCCCACCTCCACCTTAAACGCATCCGTCACTCCCACCGCAGACCTCACCGCTATCACACTACCCTCGTACATATCCTGTACTACTCTTACATACTTTTCTGACACTCCTGACTTCCTCATACAATACCACGACTCCTCTCTAGGCACCCTGTCATGTGCTTTCTCTAAGTCTACAAAAACACAATGCAACCCCTTCCAACATTCTCTGTACGTCTCCATCAACACTCTCAGAGCAAAGATCGCATCTGTAGTGCTCTTTCCTGGCATGAAACCATACTGCTGATCACTAATCATCACATCCCTTCTTAACCTTGCTTCCACTACTCTTTCCCATAACTTCATGCTGTGACTGATCAATTTAATCCCTCTGCAGTTACTACAGCTCTGCACATCACCTTTATTCTTAAAAATCGGTAACAAAACACTTTTTCTCCATTCCTCAGGCATCCTCTCACTTTCCAAGATTTCATTAAACAATCTGGTTAAAAACTCCACTGCCATTTCACCTAAACACCTCTATGCTTCCACAGGTATGTCATCTGGGCCAACAGCCTTATCATTCTTCATTCTCTTCATAGCTATCCTTACTTCCTCCTTGCTAATCCATTGTACTTCATGATTCACTATCCCTATATCATTCAACCTTCTCTCCCTCTCATTCTCTTCATTCATCAACCCCTCAAAGTACTCTTTCCATCTCCTCAACACACTCTCCTCGCTTGTGAGTATTTTTCCCTCATTATCCTTTATCACCTTTACCTGCTGCACATCTTTCCTAGCTCGGTCCCTCTGTCTAGCCAATCGGTACAGGTCCTTTTCTCCCTCCTTAGTGTCCAACCTTTCATACAACTCTTCATATGCCTTATCCTTAGCCTTCGCCACCTCTCTCTTTGCCATGCACCTCATCTCCTTATACTCCTGCCTACTTTCTTCATCTCTCTGACAATCCCACTTCTTCTTTGCCAACCTCTTTCTCTGTATACTCTCCTGTACTTCCTCATTCCACCACCATGTCTCCTTGTCGTCCTTCCTCTGTCCAGATATGATACCAAGCACCTTTCTAGCCGTCTGCCTTACTAGCTCTGCTGTAGTTACCCAGCTATTTGGTAACTCTTCACTGCCACCCAGTGCCTGCCTTAACTCATCCCTGAACTCCACCTCACAATTACCCTTTTTCAATTTCCACCACTTGATCCTTGGTGCTGCCCTCACACTCCTCCTCCTCTTCTTGATAACCAACGTCATCCTACAAACCACTACCCTATGCTGCCTAACTACACTTTCTCTGGTCACCACTTTACAGTCTTCAATCTCCTTTAGACTGGCCCTCCTACATAAGATATAATCCACCTGTGTGCATCTTCCTCCACTCTTGTATGTCACCCTATGCTCCTCCCTCTTGTTAAAATATGTATTCACCACAGCCATGTCAGAGTAATTGCCATTTATTCTAGCAATATTTCTAAGTTTATAAGAGCAATATTTAAAGTGTCTCTGTTGTTCTGCATGCCACCTCAGTATGTCTTTTTTTCCAGAAACTGTATGCCAAGCCAGGACCTGTTATTCTAGCAACTTTCTAAATTTATAAGAGCAATATTTAAAGTGTCTGTGCTGCTTGTCCCCCTAGTACGTCTCGGAGAGTAATTGCCATTTTTTTTTTTTAGAGAAACTGAATGCCAAGACAGATCCTGTTATTCTAGCAATATTTCTAAGGTTATAAGAGCAATATTTAAAGTGTCTGTTTGTGCTGCTTGTCCCCCTAGTACGTCTCAGAGAGTAATTGCCATTTTTTTAGAGAAAGTGAATGCCAAGACAGATCCTGTTCTAGCAATATTTCTAAGGTTATAGGAGCAATATTTAAAGCGTCTGTTTGTGCTGCTTGTCCCCCTAGTATGTCTCTGAAAGTAATTGCCTTTTTTTGGGAGAAGCTGAATGCCAAGATAGATCCTATTATTCCAGCAATATTTATAAGTTTATAAGAGCAATATTTAAAGTGTCTGTTCCTGCTGCTTGTCCCCCTAGTACATCTCGGAGAGTAATTGCCATTTTTTAGAGAAACTGAATGCAAGACAGATCCTGTTCTAGCAATATGTCTAAGGTTATAGGAGCAATATTTAAAGTGTCTCTCTAATATGTCTGTTTAGAAAATGTAATAAATCTGATTTTTATTTTTGTAAAGTGCTGTTTCATTTACTTATGGTGTGGTTATTGTATTTGCAGATTATCAAATAAAGGTTTTAGATCTGGGAAGTGTGTTTTATTGAATTTTACAGATGTTCTACCATGATCCATGGCAATGGCACGTTTCACGCAGTGCGAAAATAGGGTGTTCCACATTTTGACCATTTATCACACATTGTTAGGGTCTGTGTTCCACATTGGCCTCTTAACAGGTTGAGACCTATGGCTTAGAGAGAGAACCACACACACTTTTAATTTTCTTTTCTTTAAATTTTGCACTCGCTAAACAGCAGAAGAGTTGCTTGGTGAGTGTAAAATACTGCCAGCCATTATTTTTTTCTGTCTGAGCTCCACGGCAGCTTGATATGCTGCTGTGAAGCAGCAGACTCATTTTTCAGCAGGCATTACTTGTACATTACTACCCTGCTGGAGAATGTTCGTTCTCCAATCAGGGTGCTGATGTACAGTTTCCCCATTCTCTGATGATGTGCAACAATAATGCAAGCCTGAGACAGGGGTGCCAGATTTGTTATGGGACAGGTAAGGACCAAAACAGGGTCTTTAATGTGGAACATCAGGCATTTCCGCATTAAACACGAGTAGCTCAGTGTTTGCCAATTTTTGATTGGCCCATATACTGGCATATGAGCTAATCAAAAAATTGCACAGCAGACACTTTTCTGTTCAATGTGGAACATCAGGAAGTTCCGCATTAAACAGAAGTAGCTCCGTTTTGCGATTTTTTGATTGGCTCATATACTGGCATATGGTCCAATAAAAAAAAAAGAAAGCGGAGGCTGTTTCACTGGGATTTTAAATGGCAGTGCGGGACTCGGGATCGGGCTGCTGATCCCGGGACAGTCCTGCTCAAATAGGAACATCTGGCAACCCTGGCCTGAGATGACATACATATTCCAGAACAAACACTTCTGCTAGTATCGAAGGGCAGTGTGTACTGAAAGATGTGTAAGGGGCCAGACTTTGCCTTAATTTATGATTTACACAGAAATAGACACATACAGGGAAATGGACCCATGATAGGCTGAGCATTATCCCCAAATAACCAATGAGAAGATTAAATAAATTTAAATATTTAGTCAAGGACCAATCAAACATCTCCACTTGCAATCAGTATTTAATATTTTAGGTTTCAGAGTACCATGTTTTAGTATATAAGTGCTTTCCTTATAAAGTGCTAAATCCCTTGCGTGTCTACCACCTTTAATATAAGAAAATAAGTATGTCAGGTCTAAGAAAATGACACTGTATTTCCATATTTCCACCTTTTCAAATAAAATGGATTAAAATTTAGGTACTCTGCAGCCAAAGAATTAATCTTACAATAATATTTACTATCACAGTTAGCTTGTTGTATGGGGATATTTGAAAGTTTGTGAAATTCAGTTACACAGTATATTTGTAATTTATAATCTACCTTATCATTCTTTTCAACAGATATATTGTTATTGTTTGTCATGTCAAACTGATAAAAATCTCTTCTGAGTAAATCCCTAGAATGCCTCATCCTTGTTAGATGGTGGGGGTTAATGGCTATATCTTCCCAAGTATTTGTACAACAGAACAGATTCTTCAGTGGTCCAAATAAGTGACCTCCATAGTTCTGAATTAAGAGGAGCATTATCATCTCCTATTCATCCCACAGTGGCACCTGTGAGTCAACCTTTCACTGGGATCTACTCACCATTTCTGTCTAATCAGAAGTGTTTGTAAAGCATTTCCTATGGTACCAACAGGTAACTAAAACAGTGCAAAATGGCAGCAATCTGTTGTCCAGTGTAAATGGATGCGCCACCAAGCACAATATATACCATTGACACTGACCACAAACTCCCTACTATTGTAAAACACTCTGAATTGCATGTCAAACCCACTACCCCAAACCCTGATAATTTGATTCCATAAAATTCCAGGTAAATAAACCTAATTAATAATGTATGGAGTAGCAGAGCATATAAAATAACCATGTAATCCACAGGCCATGTTCCAAGAAGAATAATGTCCTGAGCTCTGTTCTAACAGGGGAAACTCTTTCTGATCAGAAACAGAGCCACAGCAGGTTGTGTAGGAATATATTTGGCTATAACGTCAGCTTGTAAGTGGACTGCTAAATGTAACAACAAAATGAACATATATCCCGTGTGCCACCTCTGTGTTAGTGATTGTGTCTGAGTATCTTGTTATAGGTTATAGAAATATTTTTGTCATTTATATATGTGTCTGCAACATTTGAAAAAAGCATACAGCTGTCTGCAGAAGTGTTCTGTTATGTGCTTACCACAACAGTGGTTTGCAGACCCATAAAAAGTACTTACAGCCCTACAGTGAACTACTCAACACAACACAAAAATGCATGCCTGTGCAGTGAAGAGTCTGCATTATTGACTTACACTGTATTGGTTGTTATGTATGTATAAACCATAACATGCATATATGTAATTCATGATACTATGCTGCTCACCATTTGTGACAGCTGCCAGGCTGTGGCAAGGTAATTGTGTGGTAACTGAGAATAATGCACTTATATAGGTACTACTAGCAGCATGGCATGGCTTTACTGGCCACATAAGTGAAAGCTATAGGGGGCATGTTCACACAGTATATACCTGCTGGTGTTGTGTTACTTACCCATGTGACTGGGCACATTAACACACCATAGGCATTAAGGTTGAAAGGCATGCTACAGATGGGGGCTCCGCATTACAGACATTTACTCACAAGTTGGAATTTTTTGTGTTGTGTGGCTAAGGCTCTAAATGTTGAAAAAATGGAGGGGGAATTGAGGTTGATGCCATTCCACTCATATCGCTCACAAACTACAATGGTCATATCGTATCCTACATGTGGGTTTCTGCATGTGCATGTCTCTATATGACACCGACATGTTTTCATTGACCACCAGTACATGATACAATTACATCACCATCATATGACGTAAGGCCCGGAATGGTGAATGTGCATTCCTGATAACTAATGGTGTTAGGATATAATTTATTGTGTAGGTCTGAATATATACTAATGGAAGCATTTTTATCCACTATTTATGAATCTGTCTGTGTTGAATGCCAGATATGTAGTTTCATAGATGGGTAATATCCTGGAATGTCATGTTGTTATGCTAGTGATGCAGATGGTTTACAGACTTACATTTTTTTTTTATTATTACTTTTTTTTATTCTTTTGTTGACCAGGTTAATTCCATTAGATTGGTACTGATACTACTGGGGTAATTTGGCCAGGGCATCAGGGAACTTCCTCTACATGTTTTAATGGGCACTCTGGGATCTTTTACAGTTACCTGAGCTACCACCAACTCATGCAGATGGGACCTCAGTTTAATGTCTCATCTAAAGGACAACATGGTTAGGAGTGCAGCATCCCCTCCCCACTTATGCTGTACTGCAATGTCAGCAGTCAATTGACCTGGTGTGGAAGTAGAACCCACGGCCTTCTGCACCAAAGGCAAGTGTGCTACCTATTATGCTACTGACACTGCTGTACATATATGTTGTGTTTACTTTATATTGTCCATATTTAGGGATGCAGAGAGCATCTTCAGCAGTGACCACTACTGAACATAGAATATCAAAAAGACGTATAGGGGACAGGCAGTTATAGTTACACCATTACAAGTGGGTATATCATTTGATGATGCCATTAATACCCCAACATGTCAATGGAAATACATTGCAGACAGATAAATACCCTGTACTGATGACTGTGTAACATCCATGGCTCACAGCCAATGCTGTTTGGATGACAAAAAGACACAGTGGGACTTTGTATCCAGTGTTCCCACTGCCATGAAACCTGAGGAGGGCTACTACTGCAGCCTGTCATCTATCAGCGAACAGAGGTAGAAAGTCAGTAGCTGTTGGAGATGCAGGAGATGAAGGTAGTGGTGACAGTAAGGTACAGGACCATAGAAGAATGCATGCTCTGCACTTACCTAGGCATATGCAGGTAGACTACTTTGAGAATTTGTAGAGGTAGATCATGCTATCCCTACCTGAAGATACTGGTGCTCTACAAGGTTTCATACATACATATACTGGCCATCACTCATGATGAGGCTGAGAAATGCCACATCAAATATCTGGCAACTATGGAGAGGATGTTTAATAATTGTCAGGACTACCAATGCACAATAGTGCCAGTTAACAACATAGTGGCATGTGCTGTTCATGACCTGACACATACACAGTGTTTCAGACATGTGCAATGCATACAGGACCATACTCACAGCTATAAAACTCTGTTTGCTATGGGTGAAAGACCAACAGCCTTATGTACAGTGCCAAACTCCACACAGTCAGTGAACACCTTGTAGTGGTACCTCTTCCTGCATATTAACCCCACAGTCTGTCATATGTAATATTGCCACACCCATACATGTAAGTCCAGCAAGTGTGTCTGCATCCAGTGGTGAAAATGTTTATCTTGTAAGTGTTATGACTTTAAAACAGGATGTTGTGTGATGTGATAAAACACTGAGGTCATCTTGTGGCCACCCATATTGCATGATGTAGCTTGCATGGCTGTGTAGTGTAGCATCTTGCACCGTTTTGAAACTTTGAGCTCAAAAATCAACAACACACAATACTTTGAGCTCTAAGTATTGACTGTCAATATTTTTAATTTGCAAAAACTTAAACATTATGCAGGGTGATGCTCTTCTATACTCCTGTCACTTATATATATGTGTGTGTGTGTATATATATATATATATATATATATATATATATATATAAAATATACTAACATGAAGACTACTGTACCTCTGATTAAGCAGGATTCTTTGAGGTACTACAAGCTAGGGCTTAGTACATAGTTTCCCCACAATTTATCATTTAGACACAAAAGTCTAAGTATCGGTATATTGTCTATTTAAATAACAAGGGTAACATTTGGCATTCCTGGTTCTACCTCTATGTGTGCATGTGTGCGTGTGTGTCTGTGCTGTTGCCTGTGTGATGTGAAACTTGTCCAGGTGGTTAATGTCTTGCCAGGTGTGTTAACACCTGATGTTTATAAACAAAAGTTTTATCTGATGGCACAGGTTATCAGAACATACACAATGTTTCCTGGGTTGATATTATTGTGGTAGTCCTACTGTTGTGGTCATTGTTTCTTTCTGTGTGTTTACTGCATTATTTATCAATGTCTACAGAGGGCAGTACACCCCTTATTTGTATTGGGACATCAATTAAGCCACTGTTGTCATGGTATCTGCTTGTGTGTTGACTGTGCTGTCCTTGTATGCTCTCTTCCTCCCACATATAATGCTTCTATGTACAGCTGTCCTCAATCCTGGGAGTTCTATACACAGGGGTCTTATCCCATACTGTAGGATGTCATAACATGCGTAGGTCAGCACTTTTTGGGCTGTTATGGCAACTGTGCCAGTGTTATCTTGGTAACTGTTATTTGTCTGCTGTCCTGTTGCCATGCCTTGTGTACATACAGTGACATGCTTGCTGCCCTAACAAATATGTGTTAAATTAGCCAAGGTGATTTCTGATGCCACAGGCTGGTGGAACACAGATAAGCACACTGTGGGTTGGTATTGACATGGCAACTCTACCACTGAGCCAGTGTATCAGCTTATATCTGTGTTGCTGTCCTGTATGTGTTCTGCCCATGGTACAGCTAATGATAGTTGTAGCTACTGATGTACATGATGTGTTATACTGACAGAGGTGTTTCCACATGCCACATGTTGACACAAAATGCCGAAGTCAGCACATTCTGGGTTCATATTGATATGGAAACTGTACCACTGTGGCAAGGTGTCTGTCAGTTTGCTTGCTGTGCTCTACTATAGGTGCATTGACTATTGTGAAGGTGATGCGTGACTTGTGCAATGTTGCATTAGAAATGGTGAGGTCTAATGTTACAGGCTGGGAGGTTCACATGCACGTCACTTTGTCCTGCTTTGGTAACATTAAAATATCTGAACTACAGTGGATCTCATGTTTATTTATGCACACTGTGTATGTGCATCCTTTTATACTATATATTGTCTTATCAGTAATACTATGATTACCTCTCAGTCATGCACTGATATTCCTCATTCACCAGGCCTTCAATGCCACCCTGTTTGTCATCCATTGGCTAAACTTACACGTGTTCAACAGTCTTATGGCTGGGCTCAGACACGTCATATTGTTAGGTTTCAGTTCTTATTTCTTATCACATTTTGCAGGATTGTACACAGTGACCATCTGTAGTGTTATTTTAGGTGTGTACTGTAGAGCGGAACTTGGTATATCTAGACATCTGACCATCTGTGCTATCTTCTCAGATGTGAAACCACTCCTAGATCTGCCCAGACATGTAATTCTGAACTTTAGCAATCCAAACACTCATTTAATGCCATTTCTACTCAAGTCTTTATGTTGTTTTGCAAGCTTCCTCTTTAAGCAATTGAGAATAGTGAAAAGCAGTCATTAGCTAGGAGACTAGACGGTAAGCACCTGTAGCATACAAGCAGACTTTAGTGTCATTTCTATTGTCCATACCTTGTTATAGTCTCTCTCTCTCTATATGTGTATATATATATATATATATATATATATATATATATATATATATATATATATATATATACACACACAGAGTGGATATAAAAAGTGTACACACCCCTGTTAAAATGCCAGGTTTTTGTGAAATAAAAAAATTAGACCACACTAAATCATTTCAAAACTGAATGCTGTAATTAAATCAAAAGGTGCTTCAACAAAGTATTAGTTTAAGGGTGTGCATACTTATGCAACCAGCTTATTGTACATTTATTATTTTTTATATTTTCCCCTAACAGATTTGTTTGTTTTTCAGTTGAATTGTACAGGTTATAGGTCACATTATGGGTGGGAATCTGGCATTTTAACAGAGGTGTGTACAGTTTTTATATCCACTGTGTGTGTTCATAGGTTCCTAGGTTCATAGGTTGGTACTAGGCTATCGGCCCTAAGGCCTATGCAAGCCTAGCCATAACAATTCCCTGGAAATGTTTTCCCACAATATTTACTTCAATGGGCCCCTGTCTAGCAGGGCGACTAACATGATCCCCGGGGTGAATTTCCTATCTCCCATCCAATCATCAAGGTTCCTTTTGAAGGTGCTCTGCTTGACATGTATGGGCAGTATATTCCAGGGTATGGGGAGTCTCTGGGTCAGGAACCTATCCCTCCAGCATGTTTTGTTCATTGTGATGATAAGGTTTAGATCCCTGGAGCGTGTGGCTCTGAGGGATTGGGATTTCTTTAAGTGGAGCATGTCCAGCAGCTCAGGGTTTGACATGGCCTTGTATGTTAAGCAGAGATCGCCTCTGAGTAGACGATATGCCATAGAGTATAGCTGGAGTTTTTTTAGACGGTCAGCATATGGCATCTGCTTTAGGCCTGTGATTCTTTTAGTGAGGTATTTCTGTGGCCTTTCCAGCTGTTGCAGATGTCTTGTGAGGTACATACCAAATGGGGCATTATACTCTATAATGGGTCTAATGAGGGATGAGTACAGTGGGACAATGACCTCCTTTTTTCTGGATGAAAAGCCCTTAGTGATGAGGTGTGCCACGTAGAAGGATTTCCTGACTGTTGTGGCGATGTGGTTATTGAAAGCGAGACCACTGTCCACTTGTGTCCCTAAGTCTCTCATCTCATTTTCGATGTTTAGTGTCCTGCCACCTACATGGTAGTTCGTGGGTACATGTTTTTTTTCCAAAGGGGATGACTATACATTTCTTGGCATTAAGCTTGAGCCCATGGCTCTGGAACCAGGCATCTGTTTCTGTAAGGCCTTTTTGTAGAATATCCACATCATTTGGGGATTCAATAATGGCTCCCAGTTTGCAGTCATCTGCAAACTTTGTTAGCCAGAGTCCCTTAGTGTTGGCCTGTACTTCAGAGAAGTAGATGCCAAACAAGTGTGGTCCCAGGACTGAACCCTGAGGTACTCCACTTGTCACTTGTCTGGAGCTGGATTTGGAGTCGGCTACTTTTACAGTCTGGGTTCTGTCAGTAAGCCAGTTGGCAACCCATCGAGTGACGTAGGGATTTATGCCCAGCTTAGTAAGCTTATCTATGATTCCAGAGTTGGGGATGGTGTCGAAGGCCTTGGCGAGGTCCAGATAGGCTGTATGGACCTCCTTACCCTCGTCCACAGCTCTGGAGTCCGACTCGAAGACATCAGTCAGATTCAGGAGACAAGATCGGCCCTTCACAAACCCAAACTGGGTGGAGTCCAGTGTCTGGAGGTTGCCAATGTCTTTATTTATAAGTTCCATGATAATGTGTTCCATGCAGATCAGGCTTGTCAGACTGATGGGATGGTAGTTCCCAGGATCCAAGGTGGATCCTCCCTTGTGGAGCGGGATAACTGCAGCTGTGCGCCACTCAGTGGGCACGAAGCCTGAGGTGAGGCTGTGATTAAACATGACACTTAGGTGGGGTGCCAGTTCATTTTGTAGTTCACGTAGTACACAGCCTGGGATGTCATCTGGTCCCATGGATGCTGTGTTCTTAGCTTTGGAGAGTGCTGTTTCTACCTGTGTGGCTGTGATTATCGGAATTTGGCAATCTTTTGGTATTGAGATGGGCCCTTTAGGGGGTAAGAGGGGAGTGAAGTTGGCACTAAATCAATCTGCCAGGATATTGGCAATATCCTTGGGATCAGTATATTTAATGCCATTCAGTTGTAGTTCAGAGCAGATCTGAGCATTGCCATTTAGATTCTTGACATAACTATAGAATGCCTTGTGGTTGTCTTTGGAATCTTTGGCAATTTTATTTTCGTAACTAGCTTTTGAGGATTTTATGAGGGATCTCAGCTTCTTGCTGAGGCTGGTGAGGGAGTTTTTTGCATCCTGGGATTTTCCTCTTTTCAGCAACAGTTTATCCCTTCTGTTGTATAGTTTGTTTATAGCAGGGGACCACCAGATTGGCTTCCTTTTTTTGGAGAAGAGCATCTTGGTTCTATTTGGGATGGCACGATTCATGCACAAGTGGATGTGCTCATACAGTGCCTTAGTGCAGGATTCTGCAGTCAAACTTCCAGATCCCATCTGCGTGGGTGTTGTGAAGTTTGTCACTTCTGACTTCAGTAGCATGAAGTTGGCTTTGGAGAAGTTTTTTAAGGAGGTTTCCTTACTGGGGGGTGGGGGTGGGATGTGGATGTCAAGGTTGATTTGCTTATCGTCAGACCTGACCATTGAGGGGGTAACCACTGGTGTGGAGCATCTATCTCCCATGTTGGTAATGACCAGGTCTATGATATTGGAGCCCATGGTGGGACAATGGATTAGTTGATCCAGGGTGTTGGAATTTATGAATTCCAAGAACCGTTGGGAAAAGGAGTTGGTACCCGAGTAGTTTTCCCAATTAATGGCAGGGTAGTTGAAATCACCTAGTATTAGGGTGTTTGGTTGTATCTTAATATTTTTCAGTATGTTTAGGAAGGTGTAGTGAGAATCTTGGGGTATGGTGGCAAGCTGCAGTTTGGATTGCAGTCTTACCTAGTGTTAGTTGCACCTGGAGAATTTCAGGTGCATTGTGTTGGGCAACTAGCCTGGAGGTGTGAATATCCTTGGCGAATATGGACACTCCTCCACCTTTAGTGTTTTGGTCTTGGTTTTGTGGCTGAAAAGTGTGGTAAGAATTGTAGCTTGGTATTGCAGGGGTGCTCTCTGGAGCCTTGAACCAGGTCTCAAGTCACTGCACAGATATCAATGTTCTCCATTTTTAGGAGTGCCTCGAGAGAGTGCATTTTGAGGTTTAGACTTCTAGCATTGAGTAGCATTACCTTCAGATTTTGCATGCTTGTATCTGTTACGGTGGTGGTTTTATCCTTTGAACCTTGCCTAAAAAAGTCACTATAGGGGTGGCAAGAGCTTTAGCCAGTAACCTGAATCCCAGGGGTGACAGGTGCAGACCATCTCTGGCAAAGCATCGTGGTTTGTCGATCATGTCTTCCCAGGCAGACAAATACTGGATCCCCTTTGAATGACACCAGAAGCTTAGCCAATTGTTGAAGTCAATCATTTTGTCCTTATACTGTGGTATCATTCTGGGCGAAGGCAGGATGCTACTCAAGGCTAGGGTCATACCTGTCTGGGTCACATGATCCAAGAGCTCTTCCATGTCTCTTTTCATATAGTCCAGGGAGGTACGTCTCAAGTCATTTACTCCAGCATAGACAATGACAGAGTCGTATTTGTACTTGTTGTGGAGTGACGAGTGCATGCGTTATGTGGTGGATCCTGGCACCCGACAGGCAGCTGACTGTAATTTTCTCCTTGTTCAGCCTGGTGAGCGGGACATCAGTGTGCCTGACTATAGAGTCACCTATGACTAAAGTGTTGGGTACATTGTCTTGCCTTAGGGGCTGTTGTTGGGTGGCACACTGGTGTTGTGAGCTATGTATCACTTTGGTTGTGACTGGTGTTTGTTTGCGTTTCGGAGGTCCTTGTTGCTTGGGCAGGTTAATGTTAAGGACCTCCGCATATGTGGGTTTAGTGTTGCTATGTGTGGGAGTTGATGGTGTGGGTTTTGAAGGGCTATGAGTTGCTAGAGGTGTATTGTAGGTGTTAGCCTTCTCCTCTTGACTGTCTAGCACAGTCTTGACCAGAGAGAGCTTTGCTTCCAGTTTGGCTATGTAAGTGCACCTCTCGCAGGTTGTAGTGTTGGGTGGTAGGAGGAGAGGATTGTCTGTGTACACGAGGCAGTTGCCACATTGCCCCAGTATGCCCAAATTCACCAGGTGGACAGGAGAAACCACCGGAAGCTGACCCTTGGACATGCCTGTTTAGGTGCTTTTTTGTAAGGTTTAAGAGCTGTTTTACCTTACCTTTGCAAGGTACTTTGCAACTGTAGGCTGTTTAGTGCCTATGATTAATTTCTCCTTATTGACAAGGAGAGCTGAGTGCTTGTATCAGTTTCAGGCTTCCTAGCGCTTTACAGCTTGTACATATATATATATATATATATATATATATATATATATATATATATATATATATATATATATATATATATGCTCACCTACCAGGTGTCCTTCAGAAGTATATCCCATGTTAGAAACCTGTGCCATTGTAAATTATTTTGTCTTGCACATGCCAGGGAATGCTGCTGAAATCTCTAAGATCTGACCATCTACTGTGCACATAGTCTGTCTGGCAGTTGATTATATGCTACCTCTTATGTTTAGTGATACATATCACCTTCTGGAGGGAAGTGACTTTTTTGAAATATGGATATAGCCCATGCACCTAGTATGTGCAGGCATTACACAGCACTATAGAACTGTTACCGTACTGCAAGGCACTCGGCTATTTTTAATAGGAATTTCATGTAGTTTCCATCAATCCTGGTTAGATCAGACCACAAATCAGACTCATTTGAAGTAACTACTGGAACTGACACACTCACAGGAACAAAAATTATAAAAAACTTTACAAAAGCTAACCACAGCCTACTAAGCGATTATATAAAAACCTGCATACCACCCGCAATCGCCGACATCAGTGATCACTATGCAGAAGTGTACGCAAATGCCCTGTACAAACACTTAAGCAACTGCATAAACTCTGCTGTACCTGACCAGGTCAAAACCAGGTCTTCTTGTAAAAACAAGACACCATGGTGGAGTTCAGGTATAAACAGATTATATAACAAGAGGAAGAAACTGTTGTCCAAAAGCAAGAGGGATATCACTCTGCAGAGGAAGAACTCCCTCCTAAGCCTAAATGAGAAAATCAGAAGTCTTGTAAAGCAAATCATGAAGCTAAAATTGCATCCCTAGCCAAGGATAATCATAAGGCATTCTTTAACTATGTCCGAAATCTAAAACGGAATACCCAGCTAGGTGCAGAACTGGTTGTAGATGGGATCACTCATGCTAAGATATCATCAACCTGCTAGCTGACAGATTCAGCACAAACTTTTCCCTCCCATCCCCACCTACCATATCCCAAAGCATACCTGACACCAGCTGTCTGCCTAGTATCTCTAGAGAACAGGTCACCTCTGCACTCACCAAGGCCAAAAACATAGCCTCAATGGGGCCAGATAACATCCGAGGTTGTTTACTAAACAATCTAAAACAAGACTTAGTGGACCCACTTGGCATTCTCTTTAATCATAGCTTGAGAACTGGCTATGTTTCTGCAGAATGGAGAACAGCATCAGTAATCCCCCTGCACAAAGAGGGGACATCAACTGACCCTGGTAACTACAGATCTATAAGTCTAAACAGCCTCATCTGCAAGGCCATGGAACAAAGTATCATGGACCTTATCAACAAGGACATAGGTAACCTCCAAATGCTGGACCCAACCCAGTTTGGCTTCAGTAAGGGTAGATCATACTCATTAAACCTGGTGACTTTTTTGAGTAAGTCACCAAAGCCATGGACGAAGGTAAGACAGTGCACACTGCCTATCTCAACCTTGCAAGACTTTCAACACAATTCCCCACTCTGGCATCATTGAGAAACTCTCCCAGATAGGGATTAACCCTTACATTACTAGATGGGTAGCCAATTGGCTTACCGGCAGAACACACTCTGTCAAAATTAGTGACTCCACCTCCAACAGTAGACCCATCACCAGTGAAGTACCACAGGTGTCTGTGTTGGGCCCCTTACTGTTTGGCATCTATTTCTCAGAAGTCCAGGCCAAAGTAGATAGACTTTGTCTCACCAAGTTTACTGATGATTGCAAATTGGGAACAGTCACCAAGTCCCCCAGTGATGTCAACATATTGCAAGCAGGGCTAACACAAACAAATGATCAGTGCCAAAACCATGGTCTAAAACTAAATGCAAAAAAAATGCATTATTATTCCCTTTGGCAAAACAGATTTCCTTACAAATTACAATATTGACAGCACCCCCTTGAGTTCCAACCCAATGGTGCAAGACTTGGGAACACAGATTGATAGTAATCTGAACTTTGACCACCAGGTTTCCACAGTGGTAAGAAAAGCCTTCTATATAGCAAAACCTGATAAGCAAGGGCATTGCATCCAGGTCAAGATATGTTATAACTCCACTGTACTTGACCATTATGTGACCACTAATAGAGTATAATGCACTCTTTTGCATGTACCTCACCAGTCACCTGCAGCAGCTGGAGAGACCTCAGAGGTTTCTCACTAAGAAAATACAGGGACTCCAAACCATGACTTACATGGACAGGCTGAAAGCCCTGTCACTGTACTCTGTATCTTATAGGCTGCTGAGAGGTGATTTGTGCTTGGCTTATAGGGCAATCTCCAACCCTGCCCTAATGGAAAGGCTGCACATCTGCAAGTCAAATGACACGAGTCACTCACTCTAGAGACTGCTGCTTCCCTGGAATAGACTTCCTATTCACATAAAACAGAGCTTCTCACTGACCCTATTCAGACATAACCTAGACATTTGGATGGGAGACCACAAATTTGCCCCTGGGTGGCACCTATGCCCCTCATGGACAGGGGTAGCCAGTGTTGATCACAGACCTGCTTTGTGCATAAATTTGTTCTGCGAACTACCCAAAAATAAGAAATGGGGATACTTGGGATTAACATGGCTAGGCTTGTAAAGGTTCTAGGGCCGCTAGCCTAGTAACGACCTATGAATCATACATCATGAGTGTGTTCAGGATATAAAAGGCTATATTCTGGGACATTACTATCCTACTATGTCACCAATTGTGAAATGGATTGTCCAAGATGTGAGTATGACCAACAATAGGCACACTTTCATTTCAGCTGGGCTACAATTACTCCTCTGGCTTCATGGACTTGTGCTTGCTTCATACAAGATAGACAGGGCCAGTACCTGCTCTCTTTCTGGTTAGCACTTGTTGCTAATCTATAAAACAAAAATACACACTCTTCCAGGCATGTTGTTTCACTTTAGTGCTTTCGTCTTTAAAGAAGCCTGTGTATTGAAAATGAAAGCACTAAAACATGACAATATGCCTGGTGGAATTTGTTTCTTTTGTTTTATAGTTTGACTCCACACATGTTGCTGTTGGAGAGTTTTTTGTGTTTTACTTGTTGATAATATCCTGGTTAGACTGCCATTCAAGCAGAATCTGCTTGAGTTAACTAACTGGGGTATCTCCCAAATTCAGGCTCTGAACCAGTTGTTATCAGCTGTTTTACCATTAAATACCTTTGCCTGCAGGATGATAACTGCCATGAAGAGAAGCATTACATATTCTCAATCTTCTGCTTGCTGGTGACGCACTTTCCTGACAATGACATTTTCTCCCCATTTTCCCCTTATAGGGGTACAGTGAGGGTCCATACTATTAGGAGTCACATGTAATCTACAATATTGTGGATCTTGTTAGTGCCTTTTTATTTAACTGATAATACCTTCCTTTTAAAGTTAGGCATGTCCAATATTCTGTTCTTAGTTCCAGTCCTTTTTCTAATTTTTACTAATTGTTTTTTTACCTCCACACTAAAATAATCTAATATACTGATGAAATTACACTACTACTACTGCTACTAAAGGAGGATGTGCACAGTTAAGTGCTAGGAAAGAATTCTTTGACTTCTCTCTGGATTAACAACAAGAAATATATTGTTAATGCTGACAGTGGCTCATATTCATTTATTTTAAAAACTTCAGTTCACATCACACTTGCTTGAACATTACACCTTGAGTCTTCTGTTTTTTATTTGCTGTACCTTGACTCACAAACAAAATCTTCTTGCTCATAAAACAGTCTGATCTCACATTGCCACACAGAAATATCGAGAGAGGCTTTACACTGCATGTTAGTGATCATTGTTTATCCAAGGTGCAGTGTCCTTAGACAGAGAAAAACATTTCAGAATATGCTGGTTCCACCCCCCACATGGAAGAATGCAGGATGTTTACCCTCCTGAAAAACTGACTTTTCAAAAATGGTTTATTTACTTGCATTCTTCATAAACCTGAGGAGCTGTGATATGAGTTTTATAGTATTTAAGCTTATGTAGTATGATTCATTGTTGTCATGCATTTGTATTTCATGCACTGGGTTTCAGAGAGATGCAGGCACTCAGAACATTGCACCGCAAGTACCATGTGGGTGTTAATGACCTGAGACATACCTCCCTAGACTATATCAAGACAGAGATTATAGAGCTTTCAGATTATGTGTCTCAGGCAGGTATGAGCCTAGCAAGGATGATACCACAATATAAACAGAAGATGATTAACAGTTGGCTTAGTTGTTGGTGTCATTCTAAGAGGATCCAATATTTGTCATCTTGGGAGGACATGATCCACAGACCATTCTCTTTGCCAGGGATGGTTTGCACCTGTCCCCAATAAGCTTTTGGATATTGACCAAAACATTAACCACCCCTATAGTGCCTTTTTTTAGGCAGCGCCAATCCGATAAGCCTTCCAATGTAGTAAATTCTACGTAAAATAAACTAAAAGTGTTACTGCTCAATACTAGGAATCTCAGCAAGAAATGCCACTCCTTGGAAGCACTCCTTACCCTGAAGAGTGTGGACATCTGTGCAGTTACTGAGACATGGTTTACACCTGAAGGCACCTTGGCAGTACAAGGATATAATGCCTTCCACACATTTAGACCAGCTACTGCACAAGAAGAGCAAGAGGTGGAGGTCTGTCAGTCTAGATAAAAAGTCAGCACATCTCAAGATTGGTAAAAAGATATATGACATGCTTGGGATACTCTGTGTCTAACTAACCTTAGGTAAAGTCCCATACTATATCTTTGCTAGCTATAGGCCCTTGTCTATGAACCAGGATAACCATACCACATACATGAAAGTACTGGAGTCACTCATAATTCAGCCCAACATCATATTTATGGGTGATTTCATCTATCCCACCATAAACTGGGATATATACACAACCACAAGCATGCAGGCTCAAAGATTCCTGGATTTTGTCAGTGCAAACACCCTGCAAAAATAGTCTGCACACCTACTGGGGGTGCAAATATTCTGGATCTGGTACTCACAAATATGAGGAAATGTTGCACATTCCCATCTAATGTCCTCACTGGTCAGATCAGATCACAAAGTGGTCACCCTTGAAATAAATATAAAGGCTAAACTCCCAGCAAACACCAGAACCTTTAAGAACTTTTCCAAGGCCAACTATCTCATATTAAGTGATAGCACAGCTAAATTTCAAGCCCCCCCAAACTCAGAGAATACCGTGGCCTGTGCAGAAGTGTTTATGGAAACCCTATACAAGCATGTAAATAACTGCATTGAAACAGCAGTGCCAAACAGAAGTAAATTTAGGCAAACTCCACAAATAAGTCACCTTGGTGGACCCCCAAGTTAAATAGGTTGTACAACAAAAGAAAGAAAATCCTGTCCAAAAATAGGAAGTGCTATGCTCAAATGACAAAAGACTCCCTCATCAGTCTCAATAAGCAACTCAGGGGACTAATCAAGTCTACCAAATCCAACCCCGAGGCAAAAGTAGCCTCCCTGGCTAAGGATAACAATAAGGCATTTTTCAGTTATGTAAGCAGCCGTAAAGGGAACACCCAGCAGTGTGCTGAATTAGTAGTAAATAGTACTTCCTATACTGAACTGGGGGATACAGCAAATTTTCTCGCTGATAAATTTAACTCCAAATTCTCCGCCCTGTCTCTCCCAGTCACCGTTCCCGAGAAAATATCCTCTGCCATTTCTCCCCAGCTATCAATAAAGAACAGGTCCTCACAGCACTCTCTAGAGATAAAAACAGTGCATCAGTGGGTCTTGATAATATCCCAGAATGCCCCCTAAATAGCTTGAAACATGAACTGTCACACCCATTAGAATCTCTATTCAACCACAGCCTCCAGGCAAGCTTCTTCCCTAGGGAATAGAGGACTGAAACATTCATCCCTCTACACAAAGGCAGAACGTCAACTCACCCAGGGAGCTACAGACCCCTAAGTTTGACTAGTCTTATATACAAGGCTATGGAAAAAAATATTGTGGAACTGATAAACAAAGACATAGGAAATTTTCAAACACTGGACCAAACAGTTTGGTTTTGTCAAGGGCAGGTCATACCTGCTAAACTTGGTGGACTTCTTCGAGAAAGTCACTGGAGCAATGGACGAGGGCAGAATGGTACATACTGCCTACCTTGACCTGGCAAAGGCATTTGCCACGATATCTCACTCTGGTATTATAGACAAACTCAAATATTTAGGCATAAATCCCTATGTCACCCAATGGAAAGCCAAATGGCTCATAGATAGGACACATGATGTTATGGAGGGGGACTCCACCTCCTCCAAGAGGTCTGTTACTAGTGGTGCCCCACAAGCCTCAGTACTGGAATTTCTCCTGTTTGGAATATTCTTCTTTGAAGTCAAGGCAAATTTAGAGGGCCTTTGGCTGATCAAATTTGCTGATGACTACAAGCTGGGTGCAATCACTGAATCCTTCAAAGATGTAGATATCCTCCAGGAAGCTCTGACACAGACAAATAACTGGTGCCAGAAACATGGCCTAAACCTCAGAGCAAAAACTGCGTAAGTATTTCCTTTAGGAAGATGACAACCCCTGTAAATTACAGCATTGATAACACTCCCCTAAGAGTAGGCCGTGTGATAAAGGACTTTGGAACTCAGGTTGACAGTAACCTGAATCTTGATCACCATGGTAGTGAGAAAATCCTTCTACATGGTGTAACTTATAAGTAAGGGCATAGCATCCAAATATACAGAGATTGTGGTCCCACTATACTCATTCTGTTCCCATTAGACCAACGATCAGGTTCAGTGCATCCTTCAGCATGTACCTGACCAGGCATTTGCAACAGCTGGAGCAGCCACAGAGGAAACTCATTAAAAAATACAGGGTATAAATAATATGTCCTTGGTAGACCACCTCAAAGCCCTGTGCTTGTCCTCAGTCTCCTTTAGACTACTGAGGGGCAATTTATTCCTAACCTACAAGATATTCTCTGATCCAGCCCTGATGGTTTTGCTATACATTCGCTAGAATTACCTGATCTAAGGATCTAGTCTCTGACATAAAACATGTTGAAGGGGCACACATGTGTCTTAGAGATCACCCCTTCTTTAGAGCAGACTCCCCATTCATGAGAAACAGAACTCTTCCCTAAGCCTATTCAAATGCAATTTGGACCAATTTAGGGGAAATCAGAAATTCACCCTTGGCCTGTCACCTGTTGCTCTTATGGACAGGAGCAGTTTGTAGATGCCTTAAGGCACATACATATACCCCAAGCCATTCTAGCTTATGGGCATTGATAATTGGTAAAGTTGGAGCAAGAATGAATAGGCTTAAAAAGGCTCTAGGGCCATATTCCTAGTAACACCATATAATCTTATGACCCTAGTGGAACCTGATAAAACTAACACTGTGATTTTTAGCTTCTCTCGCAGGCTTTTCATCATTTCCCATTTTTAACCCCTGGAAGACCTTTATTTCTCCAAGGGATACAAAGAAATACTTTGGCATTCCTATTTAGCCTTCTCTATGTTTCTTTTTCTAGTTCTCTCTCTGTCTCTCTTTCTCATAGTCATCACAAACTTACTATTAGAGAAGTAGTTCCTTATTTTAAACTGTCTTGCAAGTTTGTAGTCAGCTCAAGAATCCTGAAGTACATATCCAAGCCCTACACTACACCTTCTGCAGACACCATGGAAACTAAAATATTTGACAAAAGCAACACTTTGTTGCTGTGGTGACATGGCGGGGCAAAGCCTTGACTGTGGACCAGGTGACCCAAGTTTGATTAATGTCTTGGACACTTGCTGGAGCCATCATATGGCAGGAGAGAGATGATAAGGCTCAATCTGCGCACCTTTCCTCGAGAAGGGCAGGTGCAGGATAGGGACACACAACTGAGGCATGGGTGGTCCAGTGCTGATACCAATGCTGCATATTCTCAGAGTGCCACTTACTGAGGCAGACAGCATGAGGGACACTTCACCATGTAACTATTGTGGATCCCTTTCAGTGCCTTTGCACGCCATACTGTAATTTCAGCCCAGCATGTCAGAGGCAGGTAGAGATTAAAGTGAAAGGCCCTGTTGTGGGTAGCATATACGTTACTGATTATTGTCCACCTCCAAAGAATGCTGAACCCACTTTCCCAACCCACAGTAATACCCACACTCCAAAGGTTAGTACCAGGCTATGAATGGTCGATCCTATTCCCATTCCCACCTCTCCAAGGCATCTTTCACCTTATGTGTAGTACCCAGAGTGAGGTAGGAGAAACTGAGGCAGTGTCTAGCCATTGATGGTTAGGCTGTAGTGTACGGGACCAATCTGCAAAAAATAAACAAAAGCAACTTCTAACTGGACTTTGTCTTAGGTTTTAAACTCCTTGCCATTATTTCTGTCCTTGCACTAAAGGTTGATCATCAAATTAGCAAAGCAATAAACCACATCGACCATAAACTTGGTATGGTCTGCTAAGCACATCATTTTATGACCTCATAAACTTGGCTGTGTACAGCAACAGCCTTCCTCTAGGTTACTCTGTTTTATTGATCTGATATTCTAACAGGGGCGGCTCGTCCTATCGGACTGCCGGACTGCAGCCCCCCCACCTACAAAATAAAACAAAAAAATATCTGTGAAACAAAAAATTTATGACTGCCTTACCGGCAGTCCGGATAGGGACAAACAGGTACCCAGAAAGCATTGCTGTGAGATACCATGATTCTGTGCGGTGACAACCGCACCACACAGAGGAGCTCCGGACTGCTTCAGCCGCAGTCAGAGCCAATAAGAGGACTGAGCTGCTCTCGCAGGACTTGCGAGACTTAGTGCATGCGCGGGAGTACTGATCGGTCGTTTGGTGAAGGAGGACCATGCAGAATTTAGTAGCAGCAGCATGCAGGAGTTTACTTGTTCAATCCTGGATTGGATGTACCGGCCTGGTCGTATGCAGGAGGAGTCGGTGGTCACTGGATTGGGTCGTGCAGGAGAGCGAGCTGATTGCTGGGCTGGTAGGAGTGTGTGTGGCCGGGTCGTATGCAGGAGGATTTAGTAGCTGATCGGCCGGGTCGTATGCAGGAGGATTTAGTAGGTGGTCGCTGGATTGGGTCGTGCAGGAGAGCTGATCGCTGGGCTGGTAGGAGTGTGTGCGGCCGGGTAGTAGCTGATCTGGTGATCGCTGGGCTCGTAGGAGTGTGTGTGTGCGTGTGTGAACGAAAGAGACAGAAGAAGGGACTGTGTGTGTGTGTGTGTGTGTGTGTGTGTGTGTGTGTGTGTGTGTGTGTGTGTGTGTGTGTGTGTGTGTGTGAGAAAGAGACAGAAAAAGGGACTGTGTGTGTGTGTGAGAGAGAGAGAAAGAAAGAGACAGAAGAAGGGACTGTGTGTGTGTGTGTGTGTGTGTGTGTGTGTGTGTGTGTGTGTGTGTGTGTGTGTGTGTGTGTGTGAGAGAGAGAGAGAAAGAAAGAGACAGAAGTAGGGACTGTGTGTGTGTGTGTGTGTGTGTGTGTGTGTGTAAAATGCCCCAGTTATTATATACTGGTGGCTAGAGAACAAATGGTGTTGGGTAGAGTTACTCAAGCTTGAACCCTGTACCTTGTATGCAGGTGTTAAGGACCTGAATTCCCTACCCTCCACCATTTGTAAAAAAATTGCAGATTTTTGCCTCCTATTTGATCTGATCTGTTCCTCATAATATCTGTGGTTTCTAAATGTTGCAATGCTTGATATTTGATGGTGCAGTGGTAGTATTGTTGTTTTACGGCTGCAGGTTCTTGGGTTTGATTCTTGGCTGGGGTGCCTTCTGTGTGGGGTCTGCATCTTCTCCCTGTGTTTGTGTGGGTTTGCTTTTGTGTCCTCCCATGTTATAAAGACATGTCTGCATTATTTCTTCCTGGGCCTCTGCTGAAAATTGTTTTTTTGTTCCAAGTCAGATTGTCCTGATTAACAAATGTTAAATAAAATTGACAGGCATTTGAATTTCAGACTTCATATTCTTCAGAAAATACATAGTAACACGACCTTTTATTCTAGCAATTTTCTAAGTTTATAAGATGAATATTTGAAATGTGTCCTTATTTTTGGGACTGTATTGCCCCATTATTGGCTTTGTCCAGTTTTTTGTGCTAAGGTTGACAACTATGGCAAGAACTGAATTCACTGAATATGTCTGAGGGCTGTATTCCCTCATTATTGGGTTTGTCCAGGTGTTTTGTGCTAAGAGGTTGACAGCTATGGTGAGAACTGAATTCATTAAATGATAGCCATTTAAGTTTCAGTCTTCCTCTCTTTCACAAAGCAGCTGATATGGCGTAGTGGTATGTTGCTCTGACTCTTTTGCACATGGACCTTGGCAGTAAAATGTATGGTGGTAACACAGCATTTTCTACAACCTTCCAAGATTATACAAGCAATGTTTAATGTGTCCCTGGTTTTTGGCCTTTTGAGCCCCCCCCCCCCAATAAATTTGGCTTTTTCCAGATTTCTTGTGCTGCAAAGTTGAGATGCAGTTGAGTATTGAATAGATTTTACAAGGAGCTGAGAGCTGCAGGGGAAGAGAAGTTTAGTGCTGCTTATGGAAAATCAGCTTGCAATGTTAATAGCACAACAGGTTGTGTACTTGCTTTTGATGCAGAAGGTTGTTGGTTCTACTCCCACAAGGGGTGAATGCTGCTGTACTGAAAAAGTTGATACTAACTATGAGCCTGTTATCTGTTTGCCTTCCATTTCCTATTGCAATATTACTAGCTTATCATTTTTAATGTAATATCGGCAATTTATTCCTCAGGGGCATCAGACACTTTATTTTTCGATGAAACCATGAAATATAAAGGTTTTTGCTAGCAGCAACCTCTTCATTAGTTACAGATTTATTTAATGTGGAATTATTTAGATGACTTTTTTTACTTCAGAGATTGTGCATATTTACTGATAATGGTGGACTGTAGAATTGTGCATATTTACTGATAATGGTGGACTGTAGAAGTTTAAGTAGACTTTGATGAAGGAAATGTTCTGAATTGGGCAGTTTTGTCATTATTGGTGCAGGCATTTTGTTTCATTGTTTACTGGAAAAATATTCAAAACAATAGGAAGGTGTATCAAAGAGCATATGTATGTTTCATATGCAAGGGGCCTATGATTTGAAAACAGCCCAGAATTAATCTTTATCTGCCACTGGTAAAATGTATTTTCTTTGAATGTGGGTTTCAATGCTGTTTCAAGGGCAGCGAAGTTTTAATGCTAAGTTTGTTTAGCAGATGGCTTGGTGTTTGTGCTGTAAAATGCAAAATAAAACTTTCAAATAAAGTCAAAATCATCATGGAAGTAAATCAGTATGCGCATTAGTGTTTATGGTAATTGGAGTGAAATAGCCAAGTAATGGGATCATTGGAATGGCTGCAGGAGGAGGCTCCATTTGATCATGATTTTGTGAGGGGGAAGGGCGGCAAACTTAGACAGCCCCAGCTGAACTATACCTCCCAACTGTCCAGATTTTCAAAGAATGAATAGATTTTTGCTTCTTATTTTTGGTTTGTTCCTCATAAAATTTGTGGCAAATCATTTAGGAATTAAGTCACTAAATAATGACACACTGAGTTTCAGACTTCATAACCAATGCATGCAAAAGTAAGACTTGTTCTATCAACTGTCTCAGTTTATACAAGAACAATTTTTAGTACTGTTTATATGTTCCCCCAATATATTTGGCCTTGTCCAGATTTACTGCATTAACAGGTTGAGAGGTACATACATGCAAATTGCTTTATAGAATTAAGCATAGCCAAACCACTCAAATGTCCCTGATTTTGGCTCAAAATGTTGCTCTTCCCCTAATAATCTCTCCGCAAAATAGCAATTTTGGAAGAAAACATGGAGGGTTTACAATTAAGAAATAACTGTAATCATAGTTATAGATTACTTTTTATTTCAGAAATGCATGTAGATTCTTTTATTTTGTTAGCTGCTCAAGTTAGCAGTACTAATATTAAAGTGTCCCTTCTTTGACAGGTTCCCAGCTGTATTGTGTGGCTATTTTATATTTTTACATCACATTTTTGGTCCATTTTTCATAAAATTGTGTTTTTTTGGCAAATTAGTGACAAATCATTAAAGACTGAAGTTAGAAAATGACAGACATTTGAGTTTCAGATTTTATACCATTCAGAAAATTCATACTAATGCAAGACCTATTCTATTATCTTTCTAAGTTTATAAGAGCAATATTTTTAAAAATTGCCCTTGTTTTTGGGCCTTTGTCCCACTTCTTTGTATGGCTTTGTCCAGATTTCTTGCTCTGAGGTTGAGAGGTATGACAAATGTGTTAGGGTCATCACAGTCAGCCAGAGACATTTCAAATTGTGACATACTTGTTGCACCCCACTCCCCCATGTAGTGACTCTTGATGTGTCGAAGCAAGGCAAGGAGTAGTTATGCAGTGTAAATGTGCAGGGTATCCCCCCATCCAAGGTAGACACAAGTACAGGAGTGGCTTTTCATCTGTCCTTGATTTTTGCAGAATGGTCTGGTTTCTGTCATATTTTTTGTACTGTTGATTTATGCTTATTACTCAGTGCCTGTTGCTCTGTGTTTAAGTAGCAATACTTTAATGACCATCAGTTGATCTTGGCTGAGATTGTAAGATGCAAGCAAGCTTTAATAAGCATACTGTTAAAGAATTGCCAACAATGAAAGCCTTTCTGTTGTTGCCATGTAGAGAATAGTTAACTAGATAATGTATAAGCCTTGGGTATTGAAATGCATATGATAGTATTTGTAATAAAGGACAGGATTATATTATTTTAAGAAGCTCATTACATTTGGAGACTTCCAGTCATCTCTGCAGGCTTTACCCGTAAACTAAACAGAATGCCAATCGTGTGGTCCATAACCTGTACAGTAATCCTTTTAAGCAATGTATCTTGAGCTTATTTCTTGTTTGCTTTTCATTTTTTACTTTGATCATGTTTTCCCCATGAAACAAGTAGATAGTTGTCAGGCAGCAGGTCTTTTTTTGGATAAGGAACATTTTTACAAGTGGGGGCATCAGGGATTTCTACTTTCAGCATGTTACTTGGTACTTTAATAAAGCTGAATATAAATTATAATTAGAACTACAGTGCAAGAAGTGGTTTGAGTTGAGTGCTGCTTGTTTTTCTTATACTTGATTTTGACTGGCATTCCATTAATGTATTTAAAAAAGTAATTTTATTTTTTCATGCCTCACAACCTTTTTGTTTCCATCTAGATATTAAGCTGTCATGCAGCCAATGCATTGAAATATTTTTATTCTTCTACACTTCATTTTGTCTTGATTGGACTCTCATAATGACGGTTTGGCACCCACGGCAGTGTATTTCGTTAGTTTTTTGTGGTTTTGAGCATAGCTCCCCCCCTTTCTAGTTGGCCACACCCCTTCCCATTGACCCCACCCATTCAGCTGTCTTCTGCAGCCCCCCTTTGATTTGAAGTCACCAGCCGCCAGTGTATTCTAACCTACCTCAACTCCTGTCTCACTACAAAAATTACAACAAACTTAGCAGTGCACATCTTCATTTGCCTTTGGTCACCCTCTTAAAAACATATCACTGCCTCTCTCTCAGGGTTAATGACTGACTAGTAGGTTATCAGCACTTTATCAGCTTCTGCTCTTAAAATAGCACACAGTATACTCCACAGATTTGAAAAATGCCATCTACTTAACTTCCTTAAAATAATGGTATGCACCAACCTGAGTGCTGTAATAAACTGGATGCTTCCGAGGGGGGGGGGTCTTATTTCTCTACCATTGTCACCAAAACCCAGAATAATTACCTTTTGCCATCTGTGCAGATAACTGAATTAGTACCCTTAAGCAAGTCCTTAAGCTGCTCCTAATAAACATCTGGAACTGTAATTTTAACAGCTAAAGAAAAGATTTTTTAACTTTCATGTCTAATTTGGCAATACTATCTTGTCCTTTCTAACTAGATTCAGCTTGGAGTAGTATTACCTGTAGCAGTATAACCTATATATATATATATATAGATATATATATATATATATATATATATATATATATATATATATATATATATATATATATATATATATACACACACACACACACACACACACACACACACACACACACACACACACACGATTAATTAGTTCATTTTAAATCTACACAAACGTTTTATATATATATATATATATATATATATATATATATATGTATATATATATATATATATATATATATATATATATATATACTTAAATATATAAAATATAATTTATTTCTGTTTCTAATATGAATTTATTAGCACATGTACTATATTGTAGGTTTTAAAAAATATGTTACTAGTATTACTATTAGTTACCATTGCAGAGTTTTTCTCCTGTCTTTTATTGAAAATGGATAATGCCTGCTTGGCAGATAAAAAAAAAAATCAATTTTGCCACTGTACAACATTTAGAAACATTAATACTTTTGTTTACCATTTCAAGGTTTTCATTGTCAGTTTTTAACAAAGAAAGTCTTGGTAGACCACAAGGCCTCAGTGAAACCAGAGAGTATTTTTGCTCTTTCTAGGGGAAAAAAAGTTTAAACCCTGTCTAACATAACATTTGACAAGTAAACATGTATCATTTACGGGAAGAATGTCTAAGTAGGATGGCAACAGACAAATTTAAAGAGTTATGACTTTTGCCACAACATGAACAGGTACGTCCTTCACAAATATCAGATGTTAGGATAACAAATGTGGTAATGTCTGTGCTGCGTAGCAGAGTTTCGGTTCAGTTTCATTCGATAGCTTGGTCCGTTGTCAGTCTTCATGTGATTTGATCATTATATCTCATCACAGAAGTAGCAGCTTTCAAAGGCCAAATGATTTTTCACCACATGTACAATAATCTGGTACCTTGGCCATTCACGTTCAGTGGATCTAATTTCAGTTAAAAAATACATTGCTTTATATCCACTAATAATAGTTAATTGTATAACCAATTATACAATTAATTAGTTCATTTTAAACCTACATGAACTTTTTAAACACATACATATCTTGAACACCAGCATTATTTATAACTTATATAAAACACTGATAACTTAAATACAATGCATACTTGTTATAAGACAGCCATTTAATTTATTTGCTGATTCAGTCTATTTGGCCTTAAAGTATTACATTTTAAAATTCATTTAGTTTCTAAAGCTAACAGGGTTGCTTTATGCATTCAGGGCTTGGCCAGGACACTGAAGAACATATCAAAAATATCACCACCATGAATCTGCAAATAAAGTGTCACTATTGGATTATTCTATTTCTAGCATCACAAAAAATGCTCTGTAATTCTAACTGCCACCTTTCTTTTAGCCTGACCTACATACCACTTAACCTTTTGACAATCACAACCTGTAATATGTACAACCCACATGAATTGCCATCAAATCTGTCATTTTGCTATTTCTGTATTTCTTTCTTTCTTGTTTTTTCAACTTTCAAAGGCCCCCTACCATTCATTTAGGATCATACTGTACTTGTATTTTTTATGTAAACTTCATTCCTAAGTACAAAATATACCAGCTTTCTATATTTATCATTGGTTTCTGGCCCAGGTTGTTTTTTTCTACTCTACTTTTTTACATGCTGTGCACCCCTGTCTTTTTCTCACTGCATGTAACACAATCTCTCATAAATCAAACCCTCCACATCCCTGAATAATTTCTGTTCCAATTCCTTACTTCTACCATTTTTGAGGATAATGGAAAATGTGTTTACAAACAATTTAAAAAAATGGCAGATTATTATCTCACATTGAGCATGGATTTAGTCCTAATTAAGGAATCAGTGCTGCCCTTCTTAACAAAGTAGAACATGTCTGCAGAAAACTTCATGACAGATAGTGTGTTGGAGCAATGTGAACTAATCAGAAACGTTTGGTACTGTCTCTTACAGCAGTCTTATTCAAACTCCTCAAGATATTGGCTTCTCACTAAACACTATTAGATGGGTCACAAGTTAGAGAACAGATTTCAAGCAGTAAATGTAAGAAGTGGTTGTTGGAGATCCATGAGGTTCAGTGCTAAACACATTCCTGTTTGTCATAGTATGACAGCACATGGGATGCCAAACTCATCTGAATACAGATGATTCTTCTGTTGCCATCTCTAGTTCTTTTTTTGTTTTTTATTTTTTGTTTTTTATTCTTTAGCCATCCCTCTTTCTTAACCATACTCCATTTAACCACACTTGCACCCATTGTTTTGTTCACTCAGTATATGGCTATATAACGGGATCGCTCCTATATGCCTCCAGAACAAAACATGTTTTTATCTCCAAAACCACCATCTGCATTTGCCAGACTTTATCTCTGTTATATGCCACTTCCACTCCCACGAAAACTTCATGATTTCATAATTTCATGAACTTTAATCATACATCAATTAATTCCTCCACAGTCATAACCAAATAGTTGGTATTATCCTTGATAAACAGCTTAAATTCACTTCCTACATCTGTAGTACCATTGCAGAAAAAAGTAATAGAAGGTAAACTTTACAGGACAAAAACTGACAAATGCAGGTTTTGTAAAACAGAATTGGTAACAGTTGCATATCTTGTTGCTGGGTGTGATACACTAACAGCAGTAGGCCTGTATACTGAAAGGCATAATAATGTGGCAAGACTGTTTCATTGGGGATTGTGCAAACATTATAATACTGAAGTAGCTAAAAAGCATTGGAAACATGAGCCACAAAGCATCATAGAAAATGACGAAGTTTATATCACATTGGATCGCTTATTACCAACAGTGCAAAACATAGATACGAGAAAAACAGATGTAGCAGTCCATGAAAAGAAGACAAAAGTAGCACTGATCATTGAAATTGCTACACTTACGTACAGAGAGACATAGTGTCATAAAATATCAGGATTTGCAGGCAAAAATGAGGGCAATGTGGAAGAAGGATACCCAGACAGTTCCAATAACAGTAGGACCAATGGGTCTCATAAAAAAGAATTTACAGTCATATTTAGATATGCTACCAGTACATGTAACTTCATATGAACTGCTGAAGGAGTCAGTTCTGGGCACATTGTGGATGCTGCAAAGAGAACTTTTGGCTAACATCAAAGAATGAAACAATACTAATTTCATGAACTTTAATCATACTTTGACTTAGGGTTGGGTTACATTCCCATCATGGTGTTAGAAACCCAAATGTCTTGGAGAAATTAAACTGACAAAATCATTCCTAACAGTCAAAGCAACAGTCAGTACAGCAAGCTCCCACCTCCTGCTTAGCCTTATGTATCCGTCACATCTTTTTACTACCTTACTCACACCTCTTAAGAAAAACTGAAACAATTGTATAACAGAACTGGCCAAGTTGCTTCTGCTTCTAATAGTCATAACCACTGCTGCCTTCCATAATGTGATCTGAAATATCTAGAATATTCAGATTACCTCACAGATAGGTAAGCTAGGCTCATAAACTTCCTCTACCACCATTATTGCTTATCTCTGTCTAGTAATTTTGTCTGGAGAGCCTCACTTTGGAACCTCAGTGTGATTGGGCCAACACACTTTGTCTCTATTATGACTTGAGCCCCTCATAAGTGGAGCATGAATCTATGTGATTCTGCACCAATGTGTATAACTTGCATTATAATTAATTTTATCACTGTAGGCATGTATGTAATAGAATTAAAGCTAGCATTGCAGCCATATATTACAGCTAAAGTTAGCACTGCAGGCATTTAGTCTTACAATAATAGCATATGATCAATCTATGCTACTGCAGAAATTTAGTTTTATAATAGTAGTAATTAGAAATTCAGCCTTATAATAATAGTACATTATTCCACTCCAAAAAATAAATTTTATAATAGCAGTATATTATTAGAGCTGTGTCTGCATTAAGTTTCATGATGCACAGAAGGGGAACTGATTACATACATGCATACATTCAAATATTACAAGCACATGCATTAATGCCCTTCTAGTCTGCCAATATATCAAAATAGGTGTTCTCATAATAAGTGTTCAGGCTGCTCTTAAAAATATCTAAACTAGTGCTTGCTTTAATGTAATTTGTTAGTCTATTCCATGCATCAGCTGTTTTCCCAGAGAAGGAATTATTACAATTTTCATTCCTATAGAATCTTCTCCATAGGTTGTCTGATGATTCCATACTACTTTTTGATAACCTCAAACATTCTCAGAGGCAGCTGTCCCTAAATGCCCTATATACCCAGACAAGGTATCATCTTAAATATCTGTAAGATACATTATACAACTTCAGATACTTTTGTCTTTCATAATAACTTAAATGTTCACATCCATGGATGCTCTTGGTATATTTCCGCTGTACTCTTTCCAGTTTACTTATGCTTGTTTTCTTATAGGGTTTCCATATTGTTAGTCTGCACTCAAGTTTTGGTCTAATGTAAGTAATAAAAAATGACTTCATCATTTCTGATTCCCTAGACTTTATAATTCTTTTTATGCAGCCTATACTTCTATAATTCTTATTAACCAGCTGGTTGATATGGTTAGAAAAAAATCAAAACTGGATCTATCCATATTCCTAGATCCTTAAATGAATCTAGAGTTTCAGTCACTGTGTGCTATATTAAATATTCACCTTTCAATTTATTTATATCTCTCAAATCTCATATGCTTAGTATTTGGTGCACTTTCACAGGGCAAGCTATTTGTAATAATTAAATTTAGCTTTGAATCTGCTGTTTATGTTTCAGGAAAATATATTTCCAGTATGTCTGAAGGCGGTCTCTTCCACGAGCTTAATATGTGATGAAAAGCATCACACTGTTCTTTCCAGCAACCTACTACATGAAAACATGTATTTCAAATGTGCAGTAATCCAAGAAAAGTTGTCAGGCTCCAGATGAACAACAGCAAATTTATTGTAGAACAGTAAAACAAACAGGTAATCTCAGTTAGTGCTTTCATCTCTCTCCTATTAACTCTGAGACTTCTTCAGACTGATTTTTTTCTGGGCATAACCAACACTTTCCATACTAAAAAAAAAAAAAATCACATGATCAAAAAATGTCACATAACTATTTTAAAATTTAAAAAAGTTTTTAAAAAGATATAAACTTTTCATATATAAACACTTACATTGATCCCTTAATGTTTAAGTCTTTTCCTTTTCAAATACACTGCAAATTCCTCTCTGTTATTGAGACCTGATGGAAAGCAGGCGTTAAGCCTGACTTGCCAAAATATTCTAGCCAACCTAGCTCTTCCTCAATATTTACTATATTAAGACTATTAGAAAGTGCTTCCGAAACTATAAATTTAAACTCAACCTTACATTTATTTATCTTATAGTGTTTACTCCATGCATTCTTTTCATCCCCAGTTTGAACAGCATACTTGTGCTCATATATCCTTCTATATGACTCACGAGTAGTTCTTCCCACATAGAAGGATTTACATTCTACACAAAAACTCAAGTACACTATATTAGGTTCATAGGTTCATAGGTAAGTACTAGGCTATCTGCCCAAGGGCATTTATAAGCCTAGCCAGAGTGTGTTGGCTTTCGCCACCCCCTTAGATTAGTTTTAGATTTACAACTGAATAACCCTGGAATCTTAATTATTTTTCCTCCTATCTCTACTTCATCAGCGTCTGTGTAAATATATTTACACATATTACAATTCAGACACTTAAACATTCCACATTTTTGCTTCTTGTCTTTGGGTTTATTCATTTAGCCTTGAAAATAATTTTTGTAATTTTTAGCTCCTTTCTGGGTAAACTTTGGCTGATCCCCTAGCTTCTGAATCAATTCACTATTAGCTCTAAATATACCCCAATTCCTATTAATTACTTTCTTAATAGCTTGAGAATATACACTATTTTGTATAGCCATAGATGTTCCATATGTAAACGGAAGTGTCTCATCTAAAATAGGTCCTTTAATGCTTCCTTCAATTTCTTCTTCTAATATTTTATTTACCTCTATTTCTGAGTACCCCCTTTTTATGATTTTATCACAAAAGACATTTGCTTCTTCCACAAAATCTACTTCTTTTTTCGTTAACCTACTTATTCTAGACAACTGTCCTTTGATTATATTAATTTTTGTCTTTTTGGGGTGCATACTAGAAAAATGCAAGTACATATTATTTTGTACTTCCTTTTTATATATCCTAGTTGCTAACTTGTTATTTTCCTTGTACATGGGTAAATCTAAAAATCCAATCTCCTTTTTATTAACATGGTGGATAAATTTCAAATATGTGCAAATATTATTTATGTACGTGAGGAACGCTTCAAATATTTCATTCATCCCTCGCCACACAATAAAAACATCATCAATAAATCTCAACATTATTATAATGTTGTTTTTATATTTACTTTCTAATACATGCATCATTTCCCATCCATGCATAAAGACATTGGCGTAGCCTGGGGCTAGCACTGCACCCATCACAACTCCATTAACTTGAACATAAATTTCATCATTAAATGCAATGTAATTATAATTCAGCACAATGTCAATCATTTCCATTAATAACCCAACAATACTTAAGGAAGTATTAACTTTTCTAAATTGTCACGAACAGTGAGCCTTTTACTATTAAAATTGACTGAAGAAATGCTTATGATGCTTGATATAAAGTCTTTGTACATGATGATTCCCAATGATGAAGGAATGGACATAGTTAGAATGGAATTATTACGCAATAGAATGTATTCTCCCAATACTGTTGGGTTATTAATGGAAATGATTGACATTAAGTGATTGATGTAAGTATTTGTATACCAAAAGTTTATATCTTTTTAAAAACTTTTTTAAATTTTAAAATAGTCACGTGACATTTTTTGATCATGTGATATTTTAGTATGTAAAGTGTTGGGTGTGCCCAGAAAAAAATCAGTCTGAAGAAGTCTCAGAGTTAATAGGGGTGAGATGAAAGCTCTAATGGGATTATCTGTTTGTTTTACTGTTCTACAATAAATGTGCTGTTGTTCATCTGGAGCCTGACAAATTTTCTTGGATTTTTGATTTATTTTGTTTGTGCTGCTGTGGAAGTGAAATGTGCAGTAATGGAATAAATTGACAAATGTGGAGTATATAAGATCAGAGTTTTGTTTTAAGAACTGGCTGCCTTTCCAGAATGAAACATGAACAAGTGTTGTTTATATCCATGCATGGCAGCATTGATAAGAAACAGAAGCTTTTTGCCATTGCTGCAGGCTGTGATTTCTTTGAGACCGCTTGCAGTTACTTCATAATACAATAATAGAATTGCTTTGGCATTTAAATTATTTTTAATTAAGTAATTTTGAGCTGTTTCTGGTGGTGTCTTATAGCTCATTTTCTATCCGTGTTATCTGGGCTATAATTAATTATCTCTCCTCAGAATTCTAGTGTCGAATGTAAAATTCTTAACACAACCCACTCACTGTTTGATCCAGACCTCTATGCAGACGTGTAACTATGGTGGGGGAGAAGGAGGCGGCCACCCCTGGCACAAGGTGTTAGGGGTTATGATTAGCAACAGTGCAGTACTGGGATTTCTTTCCATACCAACATCTCTGAATGCTGGCATGGAAGTGAATATGCTGTCAGGATTGAAGAGCTTGCACTTTGTGTATTGTAAAAGTTGTAGCAAGTGACTTGCTAGAGTTTTTAAAAGTAGAAAAGACCTTTTTTGTCGCAACTCATAGTTGAGGGGTGCCATATTGTGAACTGTCACAACAGATGCTAGATGAGCCAGCCACAGCTTGGCCCCTATATTAGCCAATAAACATGGTCATTCAGTGATCTCTTCCTACATTGGAAAATTTGGGAATATTTTTTTTTCCAAAGATAAGAAACAAAGAACTGACATAAATTCAAAGCCCTACTGATTTCACACCTCTGGCAGTAGGGCTTTTGGTCAGAGTCTCCAGAGTCTTCCAAGCCTGACACATTTGCCTCTATAGCCAGCTTTAGAAAGGTTGTCCATCCCCAGATAAAGAATCCAGAGCAATGGATATGCTACAAAATTAGTTTACACATCTAACATCTTCACAGTGCAGATGCTCAGTTGTGTGTCTTATGTGTTGGGTTTCAAGCATGACATAAATAAAATGCACTGTACATTTAAGCCGTTGTTGGACAAGACCATAAAGATAAACACCTACTCAAGACCTGAAATGCCTCCAGTATAATCATTCTTATGATTCATTTTCTTCATAACATTACATAAGTTACAGAGAGCAGTACAATGTAGCATTGCCTTGCAGTGGCACATATGGCTTCATGTGACTGAGTTTGCTAAGGATATAAAGGTGATCTTATGGATCACTCTTTCATGTATTTTGTATTTTTGCTCCAGAAATGTAGACACACTTTGTCAACATGGAGAAATAGGGCAAGTACCTCATGGCTGCACGCATAATATTTCAGCGGTTTCAATGCTCCTTCTCATGGACACAGAATATCTTGTTCCAGCTGTGTTGGAATGAAAGCTAATAATGAACATAACGTTTTGCATGGTCATGTGCCCAAAGGCAAGGGTCATTGTCAGACATCAGAAATCTATGGCCCACCCACAGGCAGACATATCACTCCTGAGGTCTTCCTCCACTGTTTTGCACTGTGGATAGATGGGGGCCATCTGTTACTCCATTTTAAGATCAGGTCAATCCTCTGTTACACGCTCACCCAACTACTTATGTCCCTAGCATACTTGACCTCATCTGGAGAGGCTTGTCACTGCAGTACATTACAACATACTTGTTAGCCTGGGAAAGTTTTCCTTGTTGAATGGTCCTAGTATCTCCCAGCCTTAGTTCTGGTGTTATGAAGACTGAAACTATTCTTACAGATTTATTGCCATGATAAATCCATGACTTTCTTTTATGCATTGTCATTGCTAAGCTGGAAATAATAATGAGAAAGAAGCTTTAAGTTGTGAAACTATTAATCAGTATTACAGATCATTTGGTCAAAGGCACTAATGTAGTGCATTTTTTTATGTGTTAACTGGGTAGACCCACTTTTTCAGGGCCAAACTGGGAGTATTATCTGTTTAAATGACTTGTTCAGAGTCACATGATAGGCAAACTGTGGCTGAGTGAACCAAACACCAGATTACAGGAAGTAGATCATTAACAGCTTATTAGTAGGGACAGTCTACAATTCTGGTTTGTATGGTGTAATCTAAGGATCTCTTTTTAGCTATAGCCTAGAAAAGCAACAAAACTGTAGAGTATAAAAATAAATGAATTTTACAATATGTAGCATAATCAAGCCCCACAATAGTAATAGTACAGGGCAATTGTTATTTTCACTGAACTAAGCATGTGCTAAGCATCATTGAGATAACACAGCAGCACAGCCTTTACTTGCCACATGGATTACCATGCAATGTTGCATTACGCAAATAAGACATAAATGAAATTGTAGATATAGTAGAAGCACAATTCAGATGGACTATTTTCATGTTTAGCTCATGATAAGTACAAAAAAATAAATCATAGGTAATTACTTAAAAGTTAAATGACTGAAGACCAGTTAAGTTTGACATACAAGCAAAATGTGCACATATACATCAAAATGTGGTACACTGAATCATGCTTCTCTACCTCTTAGTGCAAGAAATCTGGACATAGACAACAATAATGGGGGGACAAAGGCCCAAAATCAAGGACAGATTTTAACTATTGCTTTCATAAACTTTGAAAGTTGCTAGAAAAACAGACTTTGCAGTAGCATACATTTTTCTGAAGGATATGAAGTCTGAAACTCACGTCTGTATGTTTTAGTGACCTCAGTCCCCTCTGATTTGCCAGAAAACCAAATAAAATAAAAACGGTCGAAAAGCAGGCTGAAAAGTGTATACTTCAAAGTCTGTTTATTGTTTACTCCAATAAACAATTCTCCACTTTATTAAAAGGATAAGTGCTTTCATTGCTTAATTAATACAGAAACTTCATCAGATAAAAACAGCCTCTCATTTCCATCCATTTATATGAATGAATTATATACGTCATCAAGTTTCTAAAAAGGTACTCCCCAAAAACAAACCAATCAAAATCATCCATTCTTTCCCAAGCCCCCAAATAGTAAAAACTCAGTGTTCAACACAAAAATTAAAAGCATACATAAATAATCTCATTCAATAAGCTATCATTAAATTATTGATTTAAAACTTTTAATTTTAAAATATTCATAATGGAAATATTTTCATTTAAGCCTTGCCAATGATTTGCATTTAAGCGCATCTGCTATACCAGCTTACACTTTTCCAAAAACCAAAGACTAAAACTATGAAAAACAACAAAAACGGTGCTCCGAACAGCCAGAGGTAAAAACAGGCTTCTGCTTCCAGGGGTGGCAGCTTGTAAAATGCAAAAATGAATTGCAATAAGTTGCCTTCCTAAAAATAGATGAACAGAATCTGCCATTGACAAGGTCCTTAGTTAGTTGAACATCAAGGTAATCTATCTCGCAAGTCGAGAAATGGTGCATGAATTTTAAAAATTCTGTAGAAGCATTCATGTGGGCAATTAACTTTAATGCAATATTTTCATTCCCTTTGATCAACAAAAAAATGTCGTCTAGGAAGCGAGTGTATACTTTAGAACACTCTATGAAGATTGGATGCCCAAAGAGGAACTTCTTTTCCCAGTAGGCAACAAAGAGATTGGTGATGCTGCTGCCACATGGGGAGCCCATGGCTATTCCCTTCTTTTGAAGGTAATATTGCCCTTCAAAAAGAAAAAAATTAGAAGAAAGGACGATATCAAGTAGGACTGTGACCAAAAAGATGTCAATATTGGAAGCCCCACATTCCTTTAACATGAGCTCGATCCATTCAATGGCCTCTTCGTGTGGGATTGATGTGTATAAATCGACCACATCAATGGTCAGAAAATTTAGGTCTTTGTCAAATTGGATCTCATTAATAAGAGACAGGAAAGACCAAGAATCCTTACAAATTTGGGAATAGTTTTTAAATACTTACTAATGATGCTGTCAATGAGGCGGGCACAAGGATGCGTAATAGAGCATCTACCATCAATTAGAGCATGCATAGGTGGGTCAGTGAGGCTCTTATGTATCTTAGGGATCCCAAACATGACGGGAACCCTGGGGTAGGAGATATCAATAAAGTTATACATATCCATATTAATCCTGCCCTCAAGGAATAGATCCCTAAAATAACCTTTGATTTTATTATAAGTGCCCGTTAGTTCATTTAATGAGGAGCTTTCATAAGCTGTAGAAGCTAAGACCTGCTGCATTCTAACAATGTATTCAGCTTTATCAAAGATAACCAAGCCCCCTCCCTTATCTGGTTTAATAACTCTAACAGCCATGCTGTTAATCTTATTCAAAGCCATGGTTTGTTCAAGGGAGATGTTCATAATACCCCCAAGTTGGCCAGAAGATTCAAAAAGGTGTCTAAAGTCCAGCTCGCAGGCTTTCTCAAAAGTATAAAGGCTGGGATGTAAGGGGGGGTTAAACGCGCTTGCTAACTTTAATTTAACTGAGTCAACAGCTGGATCATTGCTAAAAAAGACTTTAAGGTTTAATTTACGGACATAGAATTTTAAGTCCATTAATGTTTTTGCCTTTAGCCAGCAGCTCGATCAGTTCTTCATCAACAGTGACATCAGAAAAATTATAAATGTGAAAGTCACCTTTTAAATTAGACAGCACAGTAGGAAGTTGTTTCCCCTCAAATGAGTCATCCATTGACGAGGTCATGTAGTTCATCAATTCCAATTCCAATTCCAATTCCTGTTCTTCTGGTATCGGTTGCCCTTCTTCCCTAAAAAAGGTTTCTGATAGTTAGAATTGTTATTCTTGTTTAAAGATTTAATCCTATTACTTCTCCTAGGCCCTTGGTCGCCACTTTCTCCGTGTTCATCACTAGTAGGCTCAGCATCTGAGCAAGTTGGAGCAGCGAACCCATTGTCAAAGTTATCAGATGCAGAAAAATTCTGCTTAGAATTAGATGGTAAAACAATCTTTTTTGACAAGTTCGGGTAAGCCGAATTAGACCGATAGGCTAGTTTATCTCTTGCCAGTTTTCTGATCTTATTAGCCTTCAATTTGCTGAGCAAGGAATCAATATTAGAGAAGATTCGGTTATAATCGAATTTGTAACGGAAAAAATTAATGTCCATTTTAATGTTGTCGTCAAGATTTGAGGCTTCATCAAGCAGAGTTGCAATATGATTAGAGTAATTCCTGATCATAAGCTCAAGAAGTTCCACCCCTTGTTTGTTGAAAAGTGTCTCAAGTTCAGTTAGAAAGTTAGAGTCACAGAATAAACCCGTAGGGGAAAAGGAGCTACGTAGCCCTTTAGGTATAATCCCATCCCTTAAACATTGTTGGAGGTAAGAAACCTCTAACTGAAGTTTCTTGATTTTTAATAATTTAACATCCAAAATCTTTAAATTAGAAGCAATACTGTCAGAAAGGTTACCTGAGCCAGAGGCATCCGTCACCGGTGAGCCTGAATTTGTCAAAGTGCTAAACGAAAAAGAAGACAAGTTCCTCGCCCATTCTGGCATAGAGGCTACACCAATTAGTGAATCAGCATCTCCGACAGTCAGTAACAGTCCTAATTGAGGAGCAGCATTGATTTCAGGATTTGTAAGGATTCTTGGTCTTTCCTGTCTCTTATTAATGAGATCCAATTTGACAAAGACCTAAATTTTCTGACCATTGATGTGGTCGATTTATACACATCAATCCCACACGAAGAGGCCATCGAATGGATCGAGCTCATGTTAAAGGAATGTGGGGCTTCCAATAATGACATCTTTTTGGTCACAGTCCTACTTGATATCGTCCTTTCTTCTAATTTTTTTCTTTTTGAAGGGCAATATTACCTTCAAAAGAAGGGAATAGCCATGGGCTCCCCATGTGGCAGCAGCGTCGCCAATCTCTTTGTTGCCTACTGGGAAAAGAAGTTCCTCTTTGGGCATCCAATCTTCGTAGAGTGTTATAAAGTATACACTCGCTTCCTAGACGACATTTTTTTGTTGATCAAAGGGAATGAAAATATTGCATTAAAGTTAATTGCCCACATGAATGCTTCTACAGAATTTTTAAAATTCACGCACCATTTCTCGACTTGCGAGATAGATTATCTTGATGTTCAACTAACTAAGGACCTTGTCAATGGCAGATTCTGTTCATCTATTTTTAGGAAGGCAACTTATTGCAATTCATTTTTGCATTTTACAAGCTGCCACCCCTGGAAGCAGAAGCCTGTTTTTACCTCTGTCTGTTCGGAGCACCGTTTTTGTAGCTTACACTTTTCCAAAAGCAGTGGCCATGCCCCTCCTCTTTTATTTACTTTCAAAGTTTCTAAAATTATAAACTTGATGGCATGCCTCTGTTTATCAAGACAATGCTTGAACAGGGCATTGTTTCTTTCTGTAGTCTAATGTCCCTTAAATGTTCATATATCCTGTTTCTTAATTTCCTTTCCGTTTTACCGATATAAAAACATGGAGGAAATGAACAAAGGGAACAGTAGACTACTTTTTCAGTATTACATGAAATCTTCCCATGTATTTTAATTTTAAAGGCATTAATGGTAATCTCATTTACTTCTAATATATATGAGCAGTAAGAACAAGCTCCGCATTTCTGCATATACCCAACCTTTACTGGTCCTTTCTGGTTTTCAAAAATATTTTTAAGGTTTCTGCTTTTTCTGTAAACAATCATTGGCTGATTTCCTACTAAGTCTCTAACATCCTTGTCATTACTTAAAATACACCAGTTCTTAAACAAACTATCCCTATTCCTTTTATTACCAACTGTAGTAATAAATGAACTATTAAATATCTCCATCTGGGTTCCTATATTCTGTACAGGTTGTTCATCAATGACTTCTACATCAGGTGTATTAACCTCCATTAATTCAAAGTTTTTACCGCTTTCAGGGTTTTTACCAAGAACTGGAAAAAAATGCCCGTTCCCCCTTTTAATTCTAACTTTGGCCATAACATAATTTACAAACCACAGTATACCCACTGTGATGCCCCACCACTGGACCAGTAATCAATGAGCCTCAATCCTCACCATTGGCAACAGTGGGGGATGTACACTGGGAGGATGACAAGGTACACTCACACAGTATTTCTAGATGCAGCTCTCTGCATCAAGTGCAATTTCCCTTAAGCGCACACAGAGACCACAGTCAATCTGGGGCTGGTTTCTCCCTCTTTCTCCAGATCCCCAATAAGACTCCCCACTGGCACAACTATAGAGTTGAGATCTCAGCTGGGTGGCCAAGCCAATACCTCCAGTGCCCTCTCTGTCCAACCAGTGCCTCGTGTCCCTGCCCAAGTAGCTGACATACACACTCTTTGAGGTTTGATTTACACACACACACACACACACACACACACACACACACACACACACACACACACACACACACACACACACACACACACACACACACACACACACACACACACACACACACACCTGGGAAAGGCTGGCACAGGTTTACTAGCAATTCCCCCTTTTGCCCAGACTATAAGGTAGTTATCACTGCCACCAGCCAGCTCCTTATCAGCTACTTTAAGGCCCTTAACAAAGGGTGTCCAATCTTACTGTGTAATGTTACTATTAATACAAATGGTAGTTTGACCAAGAGCAAGGCTACTAGGAGTGGCCCACATTGTCACCAAATAAACATGCAAGTACTCTCAAAACTTAAATATCTCTATAAAGACCAGCCACAATGAAATATTTAAATACATTTAATAATAAATAATAAAAGAACAAGAAAATACTCAGTATATACTCACATTGAAATCAGAGTTCAAAATCACAGGAAATATTTAAAACAACATTGCAGGACAGTCTCAAATAAATAAAGAAAACATCTAAATTAAGCTTTGCTATATTCCTGACTGTATCTAAGAGAATTACTATGTCCTAATAACTTACTATTAGAGCAAGGCAGATGTGTGGTGAATGGGACTTCTTTAGTTGTTGCCAGGTCCAAGACAGAATACAGAATGCTGTGTGTTTCTCAGAGAGTTCTCAAATTAATATCTCAAATATTACTGCTGGGCTAGCTTGCAGAATGACACCATTTCTAACTTTTAGCTCCCAGGCCTCAAAACAACCATTGATGGCAGCTGGTAGCATTTAGCATTTACCTGTCAAAATACATAGACAATGGCTTTTCCTCAGATCTTTAGCAAATGTGGGAAATCATAAAACAATAAAACACTTCCAAGACAATACAGAAAACTTCTCAGCACAGACATTGTGTCTTCTTGCTGCCATAAAGTAAATTAATTTTAGCTATTTTTCTAAAATTTACTAGACCAAGGTTAACCTCCTGTATCCCAGTTTCCACTGTTAAAATACATGCATCCAAACAGTTACAACAGTGCATACATTTCTGTTCTGTTCCAGTAGAGTACACTATGGATACATTACAAGCACTTTCCAAAAACCTTTTCAACACACACGTCTGTAGCAGCAGTTTGATATACGCATGACATACAGTTCTAATACATTTGTAATACAAGCATCTTATGTGAATCATGTTGATATTCACAAATGACATATAATTATTTACAAAATTCCAAATAGCTGGGCTGGCAGTATCTCCTTTCGTGACACCCACATTTAAAGAACATCCTTTTTAACTTCTCACATTCATCTAAAAATGCTTCCATCATAGTGACCATACAGGCCACATGTACAAATTGGCCTTTTCTAACGGCCCATTTCAGTTTATAAGGATGGCCACTACCAAAATGTAATAAACTATTTAGAGTAAGTTTCCTTTTGAAAAATCTCAGAAACAAATCTCTTATCACGGGAATCTTTCTTTAACAAAATATTTAAATATGAAATCTCATTATCATTAATAGTGTGGGTAAACCATAGAAAAGAGTTTGTCCCATTGATATACTCTAAAAACCTCTTTATTTGATCTCTAGGACCTCTCCATAGGATGAAAATATCATCCAAAAAAATGGTATACAGGTGACAATTGAAAAATGTAGAATTAAATAAGAATTTTCTCTCCATTCCAGCATAATAATGTTTGCATATAATCCACCATATGATGACCCCATAGCTACTCTTTTCATTTGTATATACAGTTCCCTCTCAAATAAGATGAAATTATTCCTCAAAACCATATCAAGTAGTTGTTCGTACATATTAATAGCTACTTGGGGTATCCCTTGCCCTACAAATATTCACAAATCCAAGCCATACCAACATCATGTGGAATAGCAGTGTATAAATCTTTGATATCCACTGTTATAAGCACAAAGGTGTCATCAAATTTTATAGTGTTAATTCCTTTTAGGAAATCCCAAGAATCCTTACATAGATTCAGAAATGAAAAGAGACATCGCTAAAGGAAGCCTAACTTAAGAGAACCAGGTGCAAACAGAACAAAAAGTAGCTTCCACCAAAGCAAATATGTAGTTAAAATCAATTCCTTTAATAAAACTTTAAAACCACAAGCTGCACAAATATTTCAGTCACAGGTCTAGACAGGATAAGCGCTTTCAGTAAAATACCTTCAACAGATCCTATTGTGCTGACCCAAATTTGATTAATTTAAATAAGAAGCAACCAATCATAGGCTAAAAAGCTCCTTGTCAATTTCAGTGTATTGAGACCAATGAAAGCCACTCTTAGCATACACACCCTCTTCTACATCAGTCATAAGCATTCTATTACTTCTTTTTTAGACTTCTCTCCTTTAATAGAGGTTTGAGTGGAATAACCTGATTCAACCCTGGTGGCTGATTCACTCTCAGATTCATAATCCATTTTGTTTCTTCTTTTTCTGTTTTATTAAATAAATCTCCTCCGTGAATGTTGACACTTACGTGAGAAATGGCCATGAATTTAAAAGCAAGTCCTGGATTGTCCTGTATATGCCCAAACAGGGCATTTGTTTTTAATTTATTTTTGATATCCAGTTGGTGACGAAGAATGAGTTCCTTAAACTTCCTATTTGTTTTACCTACATAGTAGGCATAGAATAAATTGCACGTAGCAATGTAAATAATATTCTTGCTGTTGCAGTTCACAAAGCCTTGGAATTTATATATTCTCCTGGTAACTGGATGCATAAAATTGTCCATTGCATTAATATAACTACAGGCTTTACAAAAGCCACATCTTCGAGTGCCTATTAACCTTCTTCCATTCATCAACTGCTCAGTACATAAGCCATCATTATTGCATAAAAGGCTCTTCAGATTTTTCTTGTTTTTAAATGTAAAGCATGGTGCTTCTCCTACAATTTTCCTGATTTTACTGTCAGCTGTTAGAATGGGCCAATACTTTTTAATACCTTCACAAATCTCTGGGCAGTCTGTATTATAAGTCATAATGCATCTGAGGTTGTTGTTATTCTGTCTTGTGTTTGTATGGATATTTGAGTTCTTAGAATAGCAAGTTTGTCCCTTTTGATGATGAATAGCCATAGTTCTGTCTTTATCCATGCCCAATCTTCTTTTATTATAGCTCCTGGATGCAAAATGTTTTATCAGATTAGCTTGCTCTTCCATGAAACTTCATCATTGGTGCATAACCTTGATGCATGAGTCACTTGATTTTCCACTATATTTTGAAAACAATTGTCTTGGATGCATGCTGGAGTAATATAGCATGTGATTCCTCCACATGGGTTTCCTGTACAGAGAAGTTCCAATTCCTTTATCTTTGTTCAATATTATTTGAACGTCCAAAAATTCAATAGCATGGTCTGATGTTTTCACTTCAAACCTTAGAAAACTAGTTGTACTTGTTAGATAACCAACAAAGTCATTTCATTTTTTAATTCCTCCATCCCATAGAAGAAGGATATCATCTACAAACCTGTCATAGAAAATAATGTATTCCATCTAACAATTCTTTGCATCCATTCCCCATTGTCTCTCCCATTCAGCCAAAACTAGATTGGCATGACTATTCGTGCAGGGAGTGCCCATGGCTACTCCCCATTTTTACCGAAAATAGGTTTCACCATAGACAAACACATTGTTTTCTAATATCAATTCCAATAGGCTACAAACTAGATTCACATCTATGGTACTGTTGAAAATGCATGCAAAATCCCTTATTGCTTCTATGCCAAAACTATTAGGTATGCAGGTAAACAAATTATTTACATCCATAGTCACCAATTTGACATTCTTGAGTGAATCAAAATGTTCCATTCTATCATATAACCTTTCCAGAAGCTGTGCTGTATCTTTTAGTACAGTGTGTGCATAAGGTAGTAACTTCTTTAACTCAGCTTCAACAAATATAGAAAGCGGTTCTGTGTTCCATCCTCTGCCCGATACTATAGGGCGTAGAGGTGGATCATTATAATTCTTATGGATCATAGGTAATCCTTTAATGGTAGGTACAGTAGGGTATTCCACATCGAAAAAATCATATAGGTTCTTGTCAATCACTCTACACATTAGTTTATCATATAGGGTTTCCTTTATGGATGAAATCAGTCACTCTAGTTGTTATTTACTTATCCTGCAACAGGTACTTTCATTCTTCAGCATATCCTGCATTTATTGGGCGTAGTGTGTCGAATTCATCACTACTATTGCCCCTCCCTTATCTGCAGGTTTTATGACAACATCTTTCCTTTGTTGCAGTTCTTTCAGTGCTGCATGTTCCTTCCACAATAGATTATAATAGTGTTTCCCTCATCTTCCTTGCCTTCGATCATCTACTTCATTTTCACATAACCGCATGAACATATCTACAGTTGGGTGACATAGTGGAACAAAGGTGCTGGGTTGCTTCAATCTATATGGATCTTTACTCAAATTAGTATTGTCTTTTCCAAATATATACTTCAGTGTCATATTCCTACCAAAACACTGCAGATCAGTGATGAATTCACTTAGATCTGAATGTATGGAAGGAATAAAACTCAGTCCTTTTTGCAAAACAATTAGCTGCTCCTTTGTTAGCAATACATCTGATATATTAACTACTAATGAAGCAGTATCACTATCATTAGCTGATTCCACTAAGTTACTTTCCTTTTCTTTCTTTCTCTGCTTTCTGATCTTGACATTCTCACATTCTTCTGCTGACTCACAAAAGGAGCTGCTGGAAGATCGGTGCAAAAAACTTGCAAGGCACGATGGATATCTATGACAACAAACAGAAAACTGTTAAAACTAATAAGTTAATGAGAGAATATAATGATTTTGCATGTGGACATTTATTTGAATGACCTAAAGAAAATAAATCTTATACTAGAGACCTACAATCCAACAAGAACAACAAAGGGAATGAAGAGGGAAGGATTGTGCCTCGGATTAATGTGCATGCTGAAGTGCATAACAACCCTTGTAATAGGGAAGAGCAATCAGAAGTGGTTACACAGAATTTAACAAATAGAAAAAATAATGGAAGCGTGATATTTGCTGAGATAAGAGAAATTGATGTCATTACACCACTACAGGATATAGACAAAGTAGGAAGTGGAGTAGATCACGATGTTAGCCCATTACGGACTACTGAAAATCTAAATGAAGTGTTATCAGGAGCCATGCCTAAGAAAGGCGCTAATCATGCACCTATCTTCCAGCAGCTCCTTTTGTGATTCAGCAGAAGAATGTGAGAATGTCAAGATCAGAAAGCAGAGAAAGAAAGAAAAGGAAAGTAACTTAGTGGAATCAGCTAATGATAGTGATACTGCTTCATTAGTAGTTAATATATCAGACGTATTGCTAACAAAGGAGCAGCTAAGTGTTTTGCAAAAAGGACTGAGTTTTATTCCTTCCATACGTTCAGATCTAAGTGAATCCATCACTGTTCTGTGGTGTTTTGGTAGGAATATGACACTGAAGTATATATTTGGAAAAGACAATACTAATTTGAGTAATGATCCATATAGATTGAAGCAACCCAGCACCTTTGTTCCACTATGTCACCCAACTGTAGATATGTTCATGCGGTTATGTGAAAATGAAGTAGATGATCGAAGGCAAGGAAGATGAGGGAAACACTATTATAATCTATTGTGGAAGGAACATGCAGCACTGAAAGAACTGCAACAAAGGAAAGATGTCGTCATAAAACCTGCAGATAAGGGAGGGGCAATAGTAGTGATGAATTCGACACACTACGCCCAATAAATGCAGGATATGCTGAAGAATGAAAGTACCTGTTGCAGGATAAGTAAATAACAACTAGAGTGACTGATTTCATCCATAAAGGAAACCCTATATGATAAACTAATGTGTAGAGTGATTTTTTTGATGTGGAATACCCTGCTGTACCTAACATCAAAGGATTACCTATGATCCATAAGAATTATAATGATCCACCTCTACGCCCTATAGTATCGGGCAGAGGATGGATCACAGAACTGCTTTCTATATTTGTTGAAGCCGAGTTAAAGAAGTTACTACCTTATGCACACACTGTACTAAAACATACAGCGCAGCTTCTGGAGATGTTATATGATAGAATGGAACATTTTGATTCACTCAAAAAATGTCAGATTGGTGACTATGGATGTAAATAATTTGTTTACCTGCATACCTAATAGTTTTGGTATAGAAGCAATAAGGGATTTTGGATGCATTTTCAACAGTACCATATATGTGAATTTAGTTTGTAGCCTATTAGAATTGATATTAGAAAACAATGTGTTTGTATATGGTGAAACCTATTTTTGGCAAAAATGGGGAGTAGCCATGGGTACGCCCTGCGTGAATAGCTATGCCAATCTAGTTTTGGCTGAATGGGAGAGACAATGGGGAATGGATGCAAAGAATTGTTGGATGGAATACATCATTTTCTACAACAGGTTTCTAGATGATATCCTTCTTGTATAGGATGGAGGAATTGAAAAACTAAATGACTTTGTTGGTTATCTAACAAGTACAACTAGTTTTCTAAGGTTCGACGTGAAAACATCAGACCATGCTATTGAATTTTTGGACGTTCAAATAATATTGAACAAAGATAAAGGAATTGGAACTTCTCTGTACCAGAAACCCATGTGGAGGAATCACATGCTACATTACTCCAGCATATATCAAAGACATATTTTTCAAAATATAGTGGAAAATCAAGTGACTCGTGCATCAAGGTTATGCACCAATGATGAAGTTTTCTTGAAAGAGCAAGCTAATCTGATAAAAAATTTTGCATCCAGGAGCTATAATAAAAGATGACTGGACATGGATAAAGACAGAGCTATAGCTATTCATCATCAAAAGGGACAACCTTACTATTCTAAGAACCCAAACATCCATACAAACACAAGAAAAAATAACAACCTCAGATGCATTATGACTTATAATACAGACTGCCCAGAGATTTGTGAAGTTGTTAAAAAATATTGGCCCATTCTAACAGCTGACAGTAAAATCAAGAAAATTGTAGGAGAAGCACCATGTTTTACATTTAAAAACAAGAAAAATCTGAAGAGCCTTTTATGTAATAATGATGGTTTATGTACTGAGAAGTTGATGAATGGAAGAAAGTTAATAGGCACTCGAAGATGTGGCTTTTGTAAAGCCTGTAGTTATATTAATACAACGGACAATTTTATGCATCCAGTTACCAGGAGAATATATAAATTCCAAGGCTTTGCGAACTGCAACAGCAAGAATATTATTTACATTGCTACATGCAATTTATGCCATGCCTACTATGTAGGTAAAACAAATAGGAAGATTAAGGAATGCATGCTTAGTCACCAACTGGATATCAAAAATAAATTAAAAACAAATGCCCTGTTTGGGCATATACAGGACAATCCAGGACATTAATTTAAATTCTTGGCCATTTCTCACATAAGTGTCAACATTCATGGAGGAGATTTATTTAATAAAACAGAAAAAGAAGAAACAAAATGGATTATGAACATGAGAGTGAATCAGTCACCAGGGTTGAATCAGGTTATCCCACTCAAACCTCTATTCAAGGAGAGAAGTCTGAAAAAGAAGTAATAGAATGCTTATGACTGGTGTAGAGGAGGGTGTGTATGCTAAGAGTGGCTTTCACTGGACTCAATACACTGAAATTGACAAGGAACTTTTTAGATTATGATTGGTTGCTTGTTATTTAAATTAATCAAAGTTGGGTCAGCACAATAGGATCTGATGAAGGTAATCTACTGAAAGCGCTTATCCTGTCTAGACCTGTGACTGAAATATTAGTGCAGCTTGTGGTTTTAAAGTTTTATTAAAGGAAGTGATTTTAACTGCATATTCGCTTTGGTGGAAGTTAAGAATCCGTACATATGTTTGGTTCACTCATTACAAATTGTTTCAGTTTAATATTCAAAACTTTAGCTATTGGGTTAGTGATGGAACCTCTAGCAGCAACTATTGGACACATTGGAGGTTGATCCACATTCTTATGCAACTTAGGTACCCCAAAAATAACTGGGGTAACTAGATAGGAAATATTAAGATAATTATAAATAAGATAATAAATTTGAATATACACATATTTTTAGAAGTACAAATGAACAGTTAGTGGCCATTAAGAAAATGAAAATACTTTTAAGGGATAAGAATAATTATAATAACAACATGGCTTATCTCCCACTCCCACACTCACAGGTGTGGGTGAATAGACTGGTGAATGGCCACTTGGAAACAGTCAATACAGAGAATCATAATGCACCTAATAGTGACTCTGATTTTTTTTTAGACAAGCAGGAGTACTCACTACTCAGGCGTTCGAGCTTCTGAAGAACCGATATGAGGCAGACTCCAGTCATTGGGGACCACAACAATTCAATCATCTCCAGGGGAGGGAAAGATCCAACTCACTCAGGGGCAATGCGAGGGGGACTTACAGAGGCAGGAGATAACTGACTTGCTTGTACAAACTGACAATGAACTTGATTTTTTTATTACCACCAGTAAAAATAACTATGAATAGTGTGAAGGACCTTAAAGTTTATAAATTTTCATCATTTTCTGTAGATACTGTGGCTTGTGACCTTTTTGTTAAGGGTTTAACTTTTATCCCTAATAGGCCTATTAATATTGCTTACATCTTTATTGAGTTGAAACAATATGTAAAGGAATTATATTTTAACATCATTTTTTGTAATATGAATACAACAGTAAATCCACTGAACATTTTGAGCACCTATTACATCCAATACATCCAACCATTGAGTTTTATGAGAGAATAAGTGAAACTGATGTTCATAACTTGAATACTTATAGGTTCATAGGTTGGTACTAGGCTATCGGCCCTAGGGCCTATACAAGCCTAGCCATAACAATTTCCTGGATATTTCTTCCCACAATATTTACTTCCCTGGACCCCTGTCTAGCAAGGCGACTGACTTGATCCCCGAGATGAATTTCCTATCTCCCATCCAGTTGTCAAGGTTCTTTTTGAAGAGGGCCAAGGAGGCGCTCTGCTTGACATGTATGGGCAGTCTGTTACAGAGTATGTGGAGTCTCTGCGTCAGGAACCTATCCATCCAGCATGTTTTGTTCATTGTGATGACAAGGTTTAGATCCCTGGAGCATGTGGCTCTGAGGGATTGGGATTTCTTTAAGTGGAGCATGTCCAACAGCTCAAGGTTTGACATGGCCTTGTATGCTAAGCAGAGATCACCTCTGAGTAGATGACCATTTGACCATCATATCTCCACAGTAGTTGAGAAAGCCTTCTATCTAGTTGATCTGATTTCCAAAGGCATCTCCTCTAGATCCAAAGATGTCTTAATTCCCATGTGTTTGTATCTCATTTGACCCATTATTCAATATAATGCATCTTTTGGCATATAGTTGTCTATAAATACTGCTCAATTTTACTGGCCTCAGAGATTCATAACTAAAAACATTAAAGACCTCAAAATCTTAGTTATCAGGTTAAACTGACAGTCATCTCTGTATACTCAGTCTCTTATAGGCTCCTCATTGGAGATTTGTGTCTAGTCTTTTAACCTATGAAATATTCAACCATCTTTGGCCTTGTATTTCTTTGCAGAATGAATGGTGCCTCAAATATCTGGTTAAAGGAACTAAACCTTCATCAACTGATAAATAAGACATGTCGGTATTATAGATTCACTTCCTAACATACCCCTCACCTTTGGAACAGACATCCACTACATGTTAGGCAGAGTAGCATCCTTGTCACCGTCAAGATAATTCTAGATAATTGGATGAGCAGCCACAGGTTCATCTCTGGTCTATCTTGTCTTGAACTCCTTGAGGCTGGAGGGAACTTATGAATATGGGTTTTTGACTAGACTTATAATGGTCTGCAGACTGATAGTCGTGTATCCATCTATGAACTATTGCAGTATTCACAGCCATTTAGCTTTTGTCAATACTAGACAGTTGTGCTCTATTTTAACGGCAAGTGTAATGAATGTACAGATGTTGTTTGAAATGGTTTGCAGCAATATTTGGGTCTTTTCAAAGGATGAGCCCATTAAAGGATGTCCATGTGCATGATAGATAAGGAGTACTCCATTAGTGATAGCCAGTCTGCCTTCTGGGGAAAGTGGGAGATTGTTCTTACCCCAAAAGAGTTGTGAGTTGACTTTGCATTTTGTTATTTCTAGATAGTGTTTGAAACGAAGTTGTTGATCCATCCATATCCTAAGTGTTTGAAAAGTTTGGTGGTTTCAGGAGGAGTCTGGTTATTGCAAAGGATATCCCATTGCTGTGGGATAAGAAGAGTATTTGTTGAGTTCTGAAAATCATGGTTTTCATTTTTTTTTGTGTTTAGAGTTAGTTTTTTGGCTATATGAGGCCATAGCTCAGATACCTAAGCCAGGGTTATAGAAAATACACTGAGATAAAATGTAGAAGTACAAAAGAAAGAAAAATGACCAAGCCATGAGACCATTAGCAGCTCATTTAATTTTAGATGCTGTGGTTTTGACAGCCTTGATTGGTGCCCTGAGTTTGCAGAATAAACAGATATCTGTTATTTATTTTTACATTTAGTGTGTCTGTTGGTTTGATTTGCTTTGGTTAATTTTTTTTTTTTTTTTGTGGTGACCAAGTGGTTAGTTCCCCAGAGTACAACTTCTGTAATCTGGGTGTTTGTTAAAATGAGATGTTATGTAGTCCAATCTCACCTACATTCTTACCCGTGGGTTCAGAGCCGAACCTCGGCTCCGACTCGGCCATACTCTAGCTCGAAGTCTTCAATTGGCTCGTGGCTAAGAGGTATTCCATGCTGCACTGCTCCCTTTCCCCAGATCTTGTTTGCCACTCGTACAGCTCAGACGTGGTCTCGCTCTTGGCCATGGCTGAGTATAACTTTCTTCTACTTTTTAGTAGTTTGTTGCTCCAAAAGCTATTTTTATAGCTAGTCTCTGTTTTTTGATAAGAAAACTGTTTGTGTAGCCTGTTTGGCTTTTTGTCTTGGTATCCCATTTGCATTTCTTCCCTTCTTACAGGCTAGGCCTGTTTCATTTAGAGGACCTAGTCCTCCCTTCTAGTTGTGTGTGTCCCAGTTTCCCTGTGTGTGCTTGTTTCGATGTTGCCCCGTCCCTTTGGGCTAGGGCCATTTAACTTAGAGGACCTAGTCCTCCCTTGTTTTATTTGTCAGGGCCGTTTAAGTTAGAGGTCCTTTCTTCCCTGTGGTGTTTATTGTTCTATGACCATTTAATTTAGAGGCATAGTTCCCATGTTTTTCTGTTGTTGGTGTCGGGTTTGTCTTCTGATATTATGTGCCGTGTCATACCAATATTTCTAAGGTTACAAAAGAACACAAGACTTCAGGCTTCAAAAAATGTGATAAGTGTGGATATAAAATGTCTATTACTGTTGGGCATTCAGTGTGTGTATATTGCTTGGGGGCTATCCACCTCCAAGAATCCTGTGTGTTCTGTCACACCTTTAGCCCATGTGTTCTTCAAGAGAGGAAGAACAAACTGATTCTGAAGGGATTACTGAAACCCTCCTTCGAAGAAGACTTGGAGAGGGCTTCCAGTTCTAAGTCCTCTCCCTCTAAAGCAGACAAGACCTCTAAATCAAAAAAATGCTCTCCGACTCTGGCAGTTTTATCGGAACCGCCAGAGAAAGTTGCCAAGTCTACTTCAGCTTCCTCGGCTTCATTGGCTTCGGGGCCAAAGGAAGTGGGTGAATTGACCAAGTCAACATTGGTTCCCAGATTCTTGGAGCCAGTGACGGAGATACTTGTTCAGAACCGGTCTCCAGTTTTTAGACCAGTTTCTCCTTCTCATAAGGGAAGTCCAGATCTCCAACCTTATCCTCTAGGTCCTCCAGGACTCTCTCAGATGATGTTGTGGATAGAGTGGTACAGAGACTGCTCCAATCACCGGTGTTGGCCAAATTGTTTTCAGCTCCAGCCCAATCGGCCCCGGAGCCTGTCACCCATCCATCCTCGTATGTTCCTCCTCCCAGCCTTTCTCGGCCTTCAGATCCAGAGTTGTCGGTTCCATCTGATGCCTTTGCATCGGCTCCAGTAGCCCATCCTAGCATCTCAGTTCTGATCTCCGCTCCGATCCCGTCGGTTCCGTCCACAGGGTTCCAGGGCTCATAGTTCCTCAGTCGGAACTGAGGGAGAGGTCTTGGGTCAATCTTCTTCGGCTCCGAGCCTCCCACTTGCTGCTTTGGCATGGGTGAGCTTGGGCCCTGCCTCTGCTTTGGACCTTATCCCTTTGGCTCTGAGGGCTTCCACAGTTGGTCATTTTTCAGAGCCAGAGGGATCAGCTTTTGAGGTCATGCGGAGCATACTGGCCAGGTCATCAGCTGTGTCTGATGGCACCGACACTCTACCCCCTCCAGCACCGGTATCAGTTTCTTATCACCCTCTGTCCTTGGACAGCAGAGACTGAAGGCCTCAGGATACCTCCATGAGTGGTCCCCAACTTTCTGAGGTCTCCCCAGAGTGTTTGTCCGAGGAGCCCCTCAGAAAAAGAGTGTGCAAGAGGAAGCACATCGACTCCCAGGATGAGTCTATCACTTCGGACACCGACCTCTAGGAGTCAGAGGGGTCCCCCAAGTCGTCCTCTGAAGATATCTCTTTCTCAGATATCCTGGAGATCTTGAAGCTGAGAGGCAACTGGCCCTCCAAATCTCCCTCTGAGGAGTTGGTGTTCCTGAAGGCCTTTGGGTCTCAACCCTCTGCCTCTTGGGTTTCTCCCCCATTCGATGAACTCATGGATGTTGTTTGTCGAAGAGTGTGGGAAACCCCTGACACTGTGGAACCAGTCCCCAGGAGACCCAACAAGTTTCTGTCTGCCCCCACTGACAAGGAATTTCTCACAAAGGGCGTTCCAGTAGATGCCATGGTGGTGGCAGCGGCCACCAAGAAGGAATTAGCTGAGACTTCATCTACCGTCCATCCCCCTAACAAGGAGTGAAGGACCAAGGACCGGTATGGGAAGCATATGTTTTCTTCAGCGGCCTTTACTCTGCGGTTGCTGAATTATTTGTCACATTTTACATGGCTCCAAAGAGATCTCCTAAAAGAGCTTGGAGAGTCTCTGCAGAGTAATGTTTCTGACGCAGTGGCTCAGAAGCTCAATGCCCAGATGTCTACCCTACATTCCATTACTAACTCCTCCATGAGGCTGATCTCGCATGCAGCCGACGGAGCGAGTTCAGGAGTCTCTCTTAGGAGGCACTCCTGGATGCGCCTGTGTAATTTCGTGGAGACCTTCAAGTCTACGTTCACCAATGCCCCATTTGACGGTTCATCATTGTTTGGAACCAAGGTGAAGGATACTCTCACTAGGTGCGAGCAGGAAGGAAAAACCCTGTCTGCCATGGGAGTCCATTTTTCCATGCCTTCTAGACCTTATCCCAAGTGCCAGAAGGGTGGGAAAATGTGGTTCAGAAAGCCGCAGAGTTTTCTCAAGACACACAAAGTGATTCCCCCTCCAGAGGCAGGGGAGGGGGGTGGTAACTCAGGTAGATGCCGCCCTAGAGGCAGAGGAGGCCCACAGTTCCTCCTACCAGTGCTTCTGATGGAAGGCCCGACTGTGCTTCTCCAGAGCCAATCGGGGGTCGCATTTTGCTATACCTAGAAGCCTGGCAAGGCACGCCCAGGATGAGTGGGTATTAAAGATAATTTCCAGAGGATATAATATTCCCTTCTCTTCTCATCCCCCACCAACCAAGAGAATCCCAGATGCTCCACCCAGTCAAAGGGATTCCACAGCTTCAGAAGTTCAAAAGCTGCTAGCAAAAGGAGCCATCCAGCATGTCCCCTCAGACCAGCTCAGATTAGGGACTTACTCAAGATTATTTTTGGTGCCAAAAAGAACAGGGGACCTGAGACCCATCTTGGATCTCAGCCGCTTGAACCTCCATGTAAAAAAGTTCAAGTTCCGAATGGTCACTTTACAGTCTATTCTCCCATTGCTGGGGAAAGAAGTATGGATGTGCTCCATCGACCTCAAGGATGCTTACTACCATATAAAGATGGACAGGGCATCCAGAAGTCATTTACGCTTCCAGCTGGGAGCCACTCATTTTCAATTTCGAGCCCTGCCCTTTGGTCTCACCACAGCCCCCAGGGTGTTCACCAAATGTATGGCAGCGGTGATGGCTCACTTGAGACATCAGGGATTCCAAGTGTTTCTGTACCTAGACGACTGGATCCTGTCTGCCACCACCAGGCATCTACTACTGCAGACCAGGGACGCCACCATTGCGCTGTGTCAATGACTGGGTATTACACTAAACTGGGAAAAGTCTGTCTTGTTGCCCTCGCAGCATGTCACCTTTATAGGCGCCGAGTTAGACACCATGCTCATGAGGGCTTTCTTACCACAAGAAAGAATTCTGGTTTTGCAACAACAGGTCTATGTATTGCTTCCACTGAAAAAGGTAAAGGCAAAAATGGTTCTCAAATTGTTAGGGACAATGGCTGCCACAGTTATGCTAGTCCCTCTTACAAGACTACACATGAGGCTCCTTCAGTGGCTGCTCTTTGCTCAGTGGTCCCTACAATACCTTCTGCTTTCCCATCTTATTATGATTACAGACAAGTGCAAGCAGGTTCTATGCTGGTGGTTTCAGACCAGCAATCTCAATGTCATGGAAGACAATCTTTTTGGTAGCCATCACTTCAGCTAGGCTAGTCTCTGAGCTCCAAACTTTGTCAGTTAGACCTCCTTACTTAGTATTTCACAAGGATAGGGTTTCCCCTCAGACCAAATCCTTACTTTATGCCAAAGGTTGCTTCGGTTATTAACCTCAACCAGTGTATTGAGCTGCCTGTGTTTTTCCCAGAATTTTCTAATAAGGCAGAATTCAAATTCCACCAGCTAGATGTTCAGAGACAATTGCGTTTCTATTTACATAGAACAAAGGATCTTAGGAAATCAGATCAGCTATTTGTCTCATTTTCAGACAATAGACTTGGGTCTCCTGTCTCTAAAGTAACCTTATCCAGATGGATCTCTAGTTGTATTTCCTTAATTTATGCCTCAACCGGTAAGGAATTACTTTTTAAGGTGAAGGCTCATTCTACACGATCAATGTCTACCTTTATGACATTTCAGGCCAGGATGTCTATGGATAATATTTGTGCTGCGGCTACATGGGCATCTCCTCACACCTTTACCAGTCACTACAAATTGGATTTGATATCCAGAGGCAGATCTTCCTTTGGTTCCACAGTGCTCAGGAGTATTTTCCACTGAGCCTCCCAGGGTTCAGGTGCTGGGGACGCTGTCCCATGGGTAAGAATGTAGGCGAGATTGGACTACATAACATCAAGACGTTATGTACTCACCATAACATTTGATGTATGTAGTCCATCTCGCCTCACATTCTTACTTACCCTCCCGCCTTCCCCCTCCTGGAGGGCCTAGAGGTTAGTTTTGGTTTCAGTACTCCTTTTGTTGTTGGGCTGATTCTTCCTCTCTATGTGTTGTGTGTGTGGGGTGTGATTGCCTGAGCTTGCAGCAAACAAGATCTGGAGAAAGGGAGCAGTGCATGGGATACCTCTTAGCCACGAGCCAGTTGAAGACTTTGAGCTAGAGTATGGCCGAGTCGGACCCGAACCTCGGCTCTGAACCCACGGGTAAGAATGTGGGGCGAGATGGACTACATACATCAAACGTTATGGTAAGTACATAACTTCTTGTTTTTGGTGATGTTGTCTTGTGAATATAATTTTCTGGTAAGTGACAATTCAGTAATACAAAGTAGACCTGGTTGAGCTCTCTGAGTAGGTGTCCCAGGCAGGTATGTCCCTAGCCTTGAGCAGCATACTACCCTCAGCTAGAATTATGCCGCAGTATAAACAAAAATGATTGATTTCAATAATTGGCTTAGTTTTTGGTGTCATTCAAAGGAGATCCAGTTCCTGTTAGCCTGGTGAAGCCATGGTCAACAAATCTCGTTGCTTTGCCAGAGATGGTTTGCACCTGGCACCTCTAGACTTTCGGCTGCTGTCAAAGGCGCTTGCCTCCCCCATAGTGCATTTTTAGACAAAGTCTCAAAAGCAACATTACTGACCTGAATAGCCAATCAGAACAAAATAAGGGTCATGCTGCTGAATGCTAGGAGCTTAAACCACAAACTGCACTCCCAGGAAGCAGTTCTGTCACTAGAAGGTGTAGATGTCTGTGCAGTCACAGAAAAAGAATACCCTGACCCTACAAGGCTACAATGCCTTCCACACCTTTAGACCGCAAAATGAACATGTGAAAACCAAAGGAGGTGGTGTTTCAATCTATATTAGATAGAAATTCACCTCCTGTTGAGTTAGACTGGACAACTCCATGGAGTTACTCCAAGTCCAGGTTATGGTGGGTAAGACCCTCATTCAAGTTATAGACAGTTATAGATCCCCCTCCATGGGTCATGATGGCCATGAAGCCTACTTGAAGAAACTGGAGACAATCCAAATTTTACTGAACACACTAGTTATGGGGGATTTCAACTATTCCGTCATCAGCTGGGAAACGTATGCTAGTCTTAACTTGTTAGCACAAAAGTTTCTTGACTTTGTTAATTCACATGCCCTGGAACAAATTGTTCATACCCTGACAAAAGGAATAAACATTCTAGATCTGGTTCTCACTAACATGTCAGATAGATGCACTACCATAACTATTGGACCTTCATTAGTTAAAACGGACCACAAATCAGTCACCTTTGAGCTGGCACTAACACCAGAACTCACAAAGGGTGAAATCAGACTAAAAAAACTTCAACAAGGCAAATTATACTCTCCTAGGTGAAGGTATAAATGCATTCCAAGCCCCACTTCACCAAAGCTTACACTAAAGCCCTGTACAGTCACTTGCATAGGTGTATAAACTTGGCTGTACCAAAAAGAATCAAAGCCTGAGCCCCAAGTAAAAACAAGCTAACATGGTGGACATCCAGCATCCACAAACTGTATAATAAATGCAAAATGTTGCTGTCCAAGAAAACAAAGGCAAGGCCCGGACAATGGAAAATCACCCTCCTCAGCCTCAACAGACAAGATAACTTGTCAGATCCTCTAAGGCCTCCTTTGAAGGATACTTAGCAAGTACAGCCAAGGATAACCATAAGGCCTTTTTCAGCTGTATATGTAGCCTAAAAGGTAGGACCCAAGCATGTGCAGAATTAGTGACCAACAGTATCACACACACACTGACCTCACAGAGATAGCAAACTTGCTAGCGGATAGGTTTGGTGAAAATTTCACTCCCTTATCCCCTCCTAACTTATCACAAACCTTCCCCCAAACTTGCCCCCCTCATCCTACATATCTAAAGAGCAGGTCCTCAAAGCCTTGTCCAAAGCAAAAAAACACAGCCTCTGTGGGACCAGATGGCATCCCAGGCTGTCTTCTAAACAGGCTAAAACATGAATTAGCTTCACCATTAAGTACCCTTTTCAATCATAGCCCAACCACAGGCTTTGTTCCTGTGAAATGGAGAACAGCAACAGTTATTCCCCTCAACAGAGGTGGCCTAGCAACATATCCAGGAAATTACAGACCCATAATTCCAACACATGTGAGAGATGCAACCATATAGCCAAACTGGAGGCTAAGCTCTCTCAACTCAGTACTGGCATAACCAGTCAGGAGGAGAAGGAAACCACACTCACTACAATTCCAGTCTCACATAGACCTACCACGACAGCAAACCAAACACATAATCACACAAAAACATACTCGGAGGCTCTAAATAAAGATCTGCCTAAGCAGCAGAAACCTCCAAAGCAGACACCCAAGCAACCGCTACCCCAAAACAAAACACATGCAACACATATCTCACAAAGCCAGTGTGCTGAACAGTCACAGCCCTTAAGACTAAACAACACACCTGATACACTTGTAATAGGTGACTCTATTGTCAGGCACACTGACGTCCCACTCACCAGGCTGAACAAGGAGAGGGTCACAGTGAGCAGCCTGTCGGGCGCTAGGATCCGCCACATAACACAAGCACTCAGGTCACTCCAAGGCAAGTACAAATATGACTCAGTCATTGTCCATGCTGGTGTGAATGACCTGAGACATACCTCCCTGGACTACATGAAAAGAGACATAAAGGAGCTCTCTGAGCATGTAGCCCAGGCCGGTATGACCCTGTCCTTGAGTAGCATCTTACCCTCACCAAGAATGATGCCACAATATGAAGACAAGATGATCAATTTCAACAATTGGCTTAAGTACTGGTGTCATTCAAAGGGGATCCAATGCCTGTCAGCTTGGGATGATATGCTCGACAAGCCACGATGCTTCGCTAGGGACGGCTTGCACCTGTCACCCCTGGGCTTTCGGATATTGGCAAAGGCTCTTGCTACCCCCATAGTGCCTTTTTTAGGCAAGGCTGAAAAGACAAACCCACCTTCATAGGTATCACAAGGGATAAGAAACTAAGAGCAATGTTACTCAACGCCAGAAGTCTAAACCTCAAGATGTACGCACTTGAAACTCTCCTTAGCATGGAGAACATCAATATCTGTGCAGTAACAGAAATCTGGTTCAGGGCTCCCGAGAGCACCCCAGCACTACCAGGTTACACCTCATACCATGCTTTTCGGCCCCAAAACTTGGACCGAACCACAAAAGGAGGGGGAGTATCGATATTCATCAAAGATACCCACACCTCCAGGTTGGTGGCAAAGCACGAAGCATCAGAGACTATCCATGTGCAACTAACAGTGGGTAAAACTGCCTTCCAGTTTATAGCCTGCTACAGACCACCCTCCCAAACCCAGGAACCCCATTCGGCCTTTCTGAGAACACTGGAAAATATGAAGGTCTCTCCAAACACCATTATATTGGGCGACTTCAACTACCCAAACATAGACTGGCAGCATTACTCTAGCTCCAACACCCTAGCCCAAAGGTTCCTAGAATTTATAAACTCAAATGCTATGGAACAACTTGTTACCACTCCCACAAGAGGGAAAACATACTGGACCTGATCATCACCAACATGGGGACTCTATGCTCCAGACCAGAAATGTATCCCTCACTGGTAAGATCAGACCATAAACTAATCTCACTGGATATTCACATCCCGACCCCACCCCCTGCCCAGAAAACCACAGTGAAAAACTTCTCTAAAGCAAATTTCACGCTCCTCAAAACCGAGGTGGAATCCTTCAAAGCCCCCGGGCCTGTGGAAAATACGGCCCAGACCGCAGAATCCTTTATAAACGCATTCTATGAACACCTTCAGGAATGCATGGATCATGCGATCCCAAATAAAACCAAGACCCAATCCTCCAAAGGCAGATGTCCTGTCTGGTGGACCCCAGCCATAAACAAACTATACAATAGAAGGAGGAAGCTACTAAATGATAGAGCAAAATCCCAAAAAGGGAAGGCATCACTGATCAGTATTAGCAAAAAACTACGGGCACTCATAAAATTGTCTAAGGCCAGCTTCGAGAGAAAAATTGCACAGGACACTAAGGATAATCACAAGGCTTTCTTTAGTTATGTTAGGAACCTGGGTGGTAATTCCCAGATATGCTCAGAATTAGTCCAAAATGACAAAAATACACTGAACCCACAGACATTGCCAACATCCTAGCTGACAGGTTCAGCGCAAACTTCTCCCCCACCAAAAGGGCAAATATCTATCCCAGCAGAGTGCTGCCCCTGACATCTCAGATGCTCAGGTAAGAGCCGCCTCTCCAAAGCAAAAACACAGCATCAATGGGACCAGACGGTGTCCCGGCTGCGTCCTACATGAACTCCAAGAAGAGCTAAACCCAAACATAAAACTACTGTTCAATCTCAGCCTTACTACAGGATATGTGCCCAAAGAGTGGCGTACAGCAACAGTGGTCCCTCTCCATAAAGGTGGTGCCTCAACGGATCCTGCAAACTATCGCCCCATAAGCCTGACTAGCTTGGTCTGCAAAGCTATGGAAAGGATCATCATGGACCTCATAAATAAAGATATTGGGGACCTACAGACACTGGATCCCACCCAGTTTGGCTTTGTTAAGGGCAGATCCTGCCTCTTAAACCTGGTTGATTTCTTTGAAACAGTCACCAAGGCCATTGACGAGGGGAAGGTGGTCCACACAGCCTACCTGGACCTCACAAAACCTTCGATACAATACCCCACTCGGGCATTATAGATAAGCTCACCAGCTTAAATATAAACCCCTATGTCACTAGAAGGATTGCAAACTGGCTCAAGGACAGAACCCACATGGTTAGAATTGCTGGAGCCATGTCATACTCCAAACCAGTTACAAGTGGTGTCCCACAAGGCTCAGTCCTGGGACCTCTCTTGTTCGGTATATATTTCTCGGAGGTACAGGCCAACACAGAAGGACTGTGGCTGACCAAGTTCGCAGATGACTGCAAACTGGGCGCCATAATCGACTCTCCAGCCGACACAAGCATCCTCCAAAAGGGCCTCATAGAAACAGACAACTGGTGCCAGAGCCATGGCCTCAAGCTAAATGTCAAAAGTGTATAGTCATCCCCTTTGGTAAAACAAAGTGCCCACAAATTACCACATAGGTGGTAATCCATTAAGTACAGAAGAAGTAATTAGGGACCTGGGGACCCAAGTTGATAGCAATCTCTCATTTGACAACCACGTGGCCAAAGTGGTTAGAAAAACATTTTATATAGCCCACCTAATCATGAAGGGATTCACATCTAGATCAGGGGAGGTCATAGTGCCTCTTTACTCATCCCTCATCAGGCCCATAATTGAGTACAATGCCCCTTTTGGGATGTACCTTACCAGACACCTGCAGCAACTGGAAAGACCCCAAAATTACCTCACCAAGAGGATCAAAGGGCTCAAACAGATGCCATATGCTGCCCGGTTAAAGAAACTCCAGCTCTACTCAGTGACATACCGCCTGTTCAGAGGCGATCTGTGCCTGACGTATAAAGCCGTGTCCAACCCGGAATTAATGGACATGCTGCACCTCAGAAAATCCAAATCCCATCGAGCTACACGCTCGAGAGACTTGAACCTCAGCACTGAAATAAATAGGACATGCTGGAGGGACAGATTCATAACCCAGAGGCTCCCTTCACTCTGGAATAAAATCCCAGTCCAGGTTAGGCAGAGTCCCTCATTGACTCTCTTCAAGAGGAATGTTGATGAGTGGATGGGAGATCGTAGGTTTACCCCGGGTATCACTTCTGTGTCACTGTTAGACAGAGGCACAGTATACTAACCTCGAAAAAGGGCATAGCAAAATAAATTTAAAATGGGTGGCGAAAGTTAAACACATTCTGGCTAGGCTTATAAATGCCCTAGGGCAGATAGCCTAGTATGAACCTATAAACCTATGAACCTATAATCCTGACTAGTGTCATCTGTAAGGCCATAGAACGTATGATGATGGACCTCATAAGTAAAGACATAGGTGACCTCCAAAATCTGGATCCTACCCAATTTGGCTTCATCAAGAGCAGATCCTGACTGTTAAATCTGGTGGATTTCTTTAAAAATGTGACCAGGGCCATTGACAAGGGCAAATCTGTGCAGACAGCATACCTTGATCTGCCAAAGGCTTTCGACACAATCCCACATTCAGGCATTACTGATAAACTTAGCAAACTGAATGTAAACTCTTTTGTTGTAAGATGGGTTGTCAACTGGATCACAAATCAGACACACACTATCAAGTGGGTGACTTCACATCAACCAGCAGACCTGTTACCAGTGGGGTACCATGGTATCAGTGCTGGGCCCTCTACTGTTTGGCATATAGTTCTCAGAAACTCAGGTCAAAACTAAGGGATTGTGGATGACCAAGTTTGCAGATGACTGCAAATGAGGTGCAATCATTGAATCCTCAAGTGATGTCAGTATACACCAGGAGGGTCTCACACAGACCAACAACTGGTATAATTAGGCACGGTCTCAAACTGAATGCAAAGAAATGCATCATCATTCCCTTTGGCACAAACAATGTCCCTTCACACTATCAAATCAACAACAATACCCTAAGGACCCATGAAGTGGTAAGGGACCTGGGATCACAAGTTGACTGTGACCTTAACTTCAACTGCCATGTAGTAAAGAAAGCTTTCTACATAGCACATTTGATTAGTAAAGGCATCATCTCAAGAGCAAAAGAGGTAATAATCCCTCTATACTTGGCACTTATCCGGCCCATAATTGATTTCAATGCCCTGTTCGGCATTTACCATACAAAGCACCTGCGGCAATTGGAGAGACCTCAGAGGTTTCTAACAAAGAAGATCAAAGGGCTCCAGCATGCGCCTTACACAGACCAACTAAAGTCCCTGTCACTGTACTCTGTATCACATAGACTTCTTAGGGGAGACTTATGCCTGGTCTGCAGAGCAATCCAAGACCCAAACCTAATTCATATCTGTAAATCAAACAGGATTAGGACTACCCAGTCCAGGCACCTAAATATGACCTGTGACTTAAATAGGACATGCTGGAGGGACAGATTTATCTCCCAGTGACTACCATGTCTTTGAAACAGGCTACCAATTCACGTGAAACCAAGTGCCTCTATGACATTGTTCAAGAGCAACCTGGACGAGTGGATGGGGCACCATACATTCTTACCGGGATAGTGCCCACAACCCTTCTGGATGGGTCTATATTGGATAATTGAACTTTCAAAAGTTCGAGTGTCATATGGTCAACACCATATGATTGAATTTTTGAAAGTTCAAATGTTTTAACAGAGATCTCCATACAGTGCGAAATGGGAAGATTTCCCTTTTCTGCACTGTAGTGCGATCTTGGAGTTGGTGCATTTAAAGATCAGGGGGTGTGGTGGGTGCATTCCCCCACGTGAGAGGTGCAGGGGGGCTTGTCTCCCTGCTTAAAAGGTTCAGGTAGGTTATTTGTGTAGTTTATTTTTTTTTTATTAGATGTTCAAACTTTTAAAAGTTTTATCATATGGTGTTGACCATATGACAGTCAAACTTTTGAAAGTTCGATTATCTAATATAGACTCCTTCTGGACATGGGCAGTCATCACTAAATGCAATCTTGGGTATTGACCAGCATTTCTGTGGCATTACATTGGGATGAAATGGCTAGCCTTAAAATGACCCTCAGGTCGATAGCCTAGTATCTCCTATGATCCTATGAATATAATAAAGAGTTTTTGCTGCTACTGCAGGCTCAGTCACTGCCTCAGCCATTGCTGTGTGAACCTGTAGTGGCCGCCCTTTGTTCCTCAAGCCACTTGCTTGCTACTCCAGGTTCCTCTGGTGTAGTCGTTTGAGCCACTGTGGACTGGGGTTAGATATGTCCATAGCTTCTGATGAAGTGCCTTTGGTGGGCAAAGGAAAACCATTTTTGTCAATCTTGGAGGAAGGAGCAAGTACTACACCCCCCCCCCCCCACACACACACACTTACTCAACCTGGGATGCTTGTCCCTAGGGAGGATTTGCCTGTCAGAAGTATGTCTGCTTCTCAGAAATTCTTGTCAAAAAGAAGCAGAAAGTTAGACTTTTATCATCCCTTGTCTCTGTTACTTTGTACATTAGTGGTTTATTAGTTTTAGCCTAGGATTTAGTTCAGGGTCTTGACCCTTCCAGTTCTGATGACACTGGAAAGAGAAAAAGTTCTTCACTATATGAGGATTTTCAGGATATTGAACAGGAAAATAACTGTGAAGGGACAACTACTTTTTTCTCTCCTCAGGTATCTGATTCTTACTTGTAGAGAGTGTTTCTTCTGCTTGTCCCTTAGAAGGAGTTTCTTTTTTTGAAACCACATCCAAAATGAGTCAGTTGTTTCCGTGGGAGCATAATGATATTCCACTGTCTCTAAAGTAATGTTTTTAAAGTAATGGCAATGTCAAATAAAAATAAATAAATATTACAACTGGAATTTCCTGAACCTACTTTAGTTCTTTCTGTCATTCTAGCATTTGAAGATATTTTTATAACAGCCTGTACTTGTTTGATAGCCAGCCTGCTGTCCCAAAGAAAGCAGGTAGATTGTGTAAAGTTCCACAATCTTATATATTTTTTAATTCTAACACTAAATCTGACCCAGCAGTGACACCCTGTTGCTGCTAAACATCTGGCAAGTGATAATCTGCCCATAAGAATGGGAAAGCCTTTGACAGATCTCTTGACTATGTATTCTTTTGCCACATTTTTTTAAGAATTCTTAATTGGAGAGCTCACATATTAAAGTTTATGCTTGTTTCTTTTGAGAAAATGAGAAATGTAGCTTATTTCCCTCTTCTGAGGAAAAATAAAACATCTTTGTGAATCTTATTGCTTTTGTGTCTCAAGTGACTAAACAGTTATGGGGAAATATTTATTTGGTTGCATACACAAAACCTACTTGAGGATGTTAAAGCTGAAATGTTGAAATTTCGTTTGGATAGAGAGGTTATTTTTGGACCATCTGCTAGGGTGGTCCTGAAAAAGTGTGATGAAAGAGTGAAGCTGATTCTGGGAATTTCTCAGATACTTCAGCCTTCCTTCTCCAAGTTTGCTATGGGTTTTACAGCTACCTGTGTGGCATTTTATAGAAAGCAACATAAGTAAACAAAGCAAGTGGCTGGCAAGCAGACATTTAAAACATTATGGAAAGTAGGAGCTCCCCAAAAACAAGGGCAGTCCAACAAGCCTGAATGACTATCTTTTGTTTATCTGTTTGGCAACAGTCTTAGACAATGGGTTTTGAGAGTGATTCATCAAGGACAACACCACACTACCACAGTTATAAGCAAATAGGGAGGGACCAGATATTTCCCTCTGTGCCGTCTAGCCATGATAGCCTGGGATATGGCTTTTCAGCACCATCTCACTTTACAGACATATTACATCCTGTCAGAGCAAAATTATGTGGCAGACAATCTGATAAGAACCAGAACAAACCCCCAAGAGTATACATTGAAATGAAGTCTTCCAGGAATTGATCCACCTGTGGGCAATACTTCAGATAAATCTATTTGCCTTCATTCATCCCCACAGACTGGATCTGCTCACACAAAAGGAGGTGTATAATACTCCATAACTTGAAACAACATCAACTAACTGCCTGGGTGATTGATGTTTAATACCTTTTTGATGTCTATTTTCTTAGGATGTGCAACAGGTATTAAAGGAGGCAAAGGAATCTGATACTAATAAATCATATATTAGTAAATGGAAATGATTTTCTGGTTGGTGCCAAGACAAGAACCAGGACCCTTTTAAGACTAGTATTTCTCTGGTTCTACAATATCTGTGCGAGTTATTATCCATCCTCTGGCCTTTCTTACTTCTCTGTTAAGGTACACTTGTCAGCCATTTCAGCTTGTATGCCCATGCATGGATCCTCCCTTTTCAATGCATTCCCAAGTTAAAATGTGTTTGGCATAGGTGTTACATACCAAGCCTCCTAAAAACAAGTGGCTCCTCTTTGGGATCTTAACTTTGTTCTGGAAAAATTAACACATGCTCCATTTGAACCAGCTTATCAAGCTGATTTGAAAAAGACAGAAAACAGTTTTGCTGATTGCTCTGACTTCTGCAAGAAAGGTGTCTGAGTTGCAATCTCTTATGGTGGGTCAACCTTATATCATTCTCTAAAAAGGTAGGGTTTCTTTGAATACTAATCCTTCATTTATGGCTAAAGTGGTATCCAAGTTTACTTTGCTCCAAACTATCCATCTATTTGTCTTCTTTCCAGAATCAAAAAATAAAGGAGAAAGGATTCTCCATACTTTAGATGTCCACGGCAACTCAGATAGCATCTTGACAAAACATTAACTTTTCAGAAACTCTGATCAGTTTTTACTTTCTTATGAAGGTAAGAAAAAAAAACAACTTGTATCAAAGCAGACTATCCCCAAACGGCTACAGCAAGGCAATTCTAGGCAGGGTCAAGTTTCACTCTACCATAGACTTTGCTTTATTTGTGGCTTTTTAGAAAGGGGTGAATACTAGAAGTATTCTAGAAGGAGCAACTTGGTCCTCTGTATATACTTTACAATGTACTACAAACTAGATTCCTTTTCCAAGTCTAGAACAGGCTTTGCTAGGACCATTCTCCAGGGGCTCCTGGCCCCTTATCCTTCCTCCTTCCAGTTAGTATAAGCTATTGTATTCAACCTATATAGCTAAGACTCATGCAGTGATGATAAAATGACGAACATAGTATAGGTCGTTAAGTAAACTTACCATTACAGTAGATAGATGTTTGAATGATCACTGCTGCAGTAGCCACTCTCTTCCTCCATCCCCCTTATTTTTGTACGTTTTTGTTGTTAGGGTGAATGATTTCATTTTTATTTTTCTAGCACTGTCCTCTTTCAGGACTCTAGCCTCCTTCTGTCAGCATGAAAGCTCTGCAGGGCTTGGCACCCAAACTGTAGATTTTCCTCAGCTCTACTTGAGATAATAATGGTTTTTGGTAAAGTGAAGGTACTCTTAAGCTTTGGAAGTTGGCTGGCTGTTATACCCTTAGCAGGATATAATCTGTATAGTTTTACAGCTACAGTGGTCATTCAAACATCTACTGTTATAGTAAGTTTATTTACACAACTGTACATTCCATGATTTTTCAGAATTTTGAATTGTAAAGTTGTATTAGTCTTGCAGTATTAAGGTAATAGTGCAGCAAACTGTGTCAAATGTAGAAGTTTGATTCCCAATTTCTGTTTCTAAAAGTAATACATACAACAGTTACGTTTATAAAATCATGACAGATAAACCATATATAGTTTTTCAAATGAAATAAAAGAAGCTTTAATTCTATATGTATCAGTGCTTGTAGTAATGCTTTCCAGGCACATAAAATCATTTGCAAAAATACACCAAAATAATGGATATGGTACAAGTGAAAATGCAATTCAGCAAAATACAGATAATACTTCATACATATATATATATATATATATATATATATATATATATATATATATATATGCATACACACACACACACACACACACACACATATATATATATATATATATATATATATATATATATATATATATATATCAATATAAAGCAAGGATTATTTTCAAGAGTCAGGGCCAGATCAGTACCTGTAGATACATTGCTATGCCAAGACAGTTTTTGTAAATAAATAGTGTTCATGTTCAACAAGAGTATTATTTATGTAACACTGAACCAATGGCATATGCTGTTTTTTCCTCTGTGGATTAACTTTCTCATGAGAAGCAATATTATCAATCAGATTATCAATTCAGGGGCTTATATGATTGATTATAATAGTAAACACATACTGCTAGTGTTTTAGAACATTTTAGTACCTCCATGTTTCTAACTCTCTAAAACCACCTTAGTATTATGATTCATTGCTGTTACATTCATTTAATGTCTATCTCAATCTCTTTTGAAGTCTGTGACTATATATACATCACTATATGTAATTATCTTTATTGTATTAATGTATATGTGTATTTTCTTTTGCTATAAGAAGTAACACATTGATTCAGTTTATTATCCTGTCAGCAATGTCTTAAATCAGTCTGTTGTTTGCCACTGATATGTTCATATTTGGAAATGGACAATATATGTAATTTCCGTTATGTTAGACTTGCCAATATGACTTCACTTGTATTCTCTGAGTGTAGTAACTTAATACTCTCTGTTTATTGCAATGTGTTAGTTATGCTAATACTGCTATTATAGTATTTGTGAATGTAATATATTATTACTGTCTGAATATTGTAATGTGTTCAAAATAAGTTATTCTCTCCACACATGTGGTGAACATGGGTCCTGCCCAGTCAGACTGTCCTGGTTAACAAAATGAAACAAAGAAATATAACACATAATTCTTAACACTGATGTAATATAACACAATCAACAAATATTTAAAGAATGAAAATGTACATAAAAGTACTATACAGTTTTACACCTAAAATAAGTTAATGTTAAAGTATCTCAAAATAAATTAAAAGATTCATAGTAGTAATGGGAAATGTACACTTCTTGCTTTCCTTTTCCGCATAGCCCCTAAAACAGCAAAACTGCAGACTTTGTGTGACAAAGTTAAAAAAGGTATATTAGGATTCTAAAATGGGCTTTTCTGTGTTTGACTACATACATGTGAGTACAGTGAACTGGTGATCCATGCTTATATAAGCCCCAGTCTTATTATTCTCAGCTAACTTTACCCTCATTTTGTTTCTTTTAATGGCCTCTGCCTTGCCTCACTGTGTGGAACTGATCTCAGTGTGGTCTTTTATGCATTTGATGAGATAGTGACTTTGCTGCTTTGGCATTTTCCTATGTCACAGACTGTTAGATGGCTTCTGAGTAACTTCTCTATGAGCCGTGAACATCAGTTCTGCTGTGCATGAATACTCCAACATCACCTCTAGCTTCATATGTAAAATCAAATCTTTCAGTTGAAGATTTCCCTAGGTCTACCAAAAAGAAAAACTCAAAGTGAGAGGTTCAGAGTGCAGAGTATTTCATTTTAACCTATTCCCAACACTAAAACAGGCTTCGGGAAGAGGTAATCATAGAAAATTCATTTGGTTGAATAATTTTGTGTTTATATGTGTGTGTGTGTGTGTGTGTGTGTGTGTGTGTGTGTGTGTGTGTGTGTGTGTGTGTGTGTGTGTGTGTGTGTATTTTCTTGGAGAAGAGGCTAACAGAACTAGTTTGCTACAGATCCCAGTGTCATCATTAATGCTAAGACCACATGTCAGTCTTAATACATCCTTAGAATTATCATTGCATGGCAGAGAAAGTAAAAATGAACCACCCTTAAGGAAAATGTATAGATTGCTGCACTTTTGTTCTCTTCTCTCTCTGTCATGTTGTAAAGACTACTGCACTAACTTAATGGCAGCTGTGATGATTACCATTATGTTGTTTATGTTCAAACCTTTCTGAGATGCTGTGTGTGATGATCGTTGTGCTCTCTCCCCAGATTTTGCCTGGTGCCTACAATGCAAGAGAATGGGAGCTGGCCATTCTCAGGTTAGGCAAGCTCCGTACAGCACTTTTATTCCTACCTAGGAGTCCAAATCGACTCTACATTCTCTGGTGACAGTGGAATGGGCCAGGTTGCTGCACCTGGCACCAGCCTACCTTTTCATTTTAGGAATACCTGCCTCTTTCTTCAAGCAGATCCTCTGAGCTCCATAATTGCTGTCTCCTGGGGGAAGCATGCTTCCATATGCTGAGTTCCCTTTGGTTACCTGGTGAAAATCCATTATGAGATCCCAGGTTTGGCAGGTTTGAACTGCACTAGGTAGCACTTAGTGCTCCTACTATGTGTCACTGCTGTGGTAAGCCAGAGCTGCCTTCTCCCAGGATGGATGAGCTGGCAGTGTCCATTCACTCCAGTCCTCCTTGGCCAGCTCTTATAGGCACCCAAGCCAATATTCAAACCCACGTCACTGGAGCTGTAGGCAGGTTTTTATCCCTCTACCAAACAGAGCTGGCTTTGGTTGTTTATTTTTCTACTTTTCTAAGCTGCTGTGCTAAGTTTATGGGGGATATTCAAAAATGCTTAGTGCCTCTGCCAAATGCTAAGTATCGCAAGCTGATGTTTATTTCTTTATTTTCACATAGTTTCAGAGAATTTAACTATGTCTGAATTGCAGATAAGTGCAGAAATGTGCTTCAGATGCATAACGTAATACTAAGTGCCTGGAGAGAACTAAGTGTTTCTGAACAGCCCTTTATAACTAACACAGTGCTTACTTTAGAGAAGCCTTTTAAAATGTCTGTTGTTGTCCTCTGAACATCTCATTGCTGGTATTTGTGATATTAGACTGCTACCATACATGTCATGATAGAACGTATTGCATGGATAAATAAGGCAAAGTGGGCTTTTAACAACTATGTATTACATGGAGTGCTATGATTACTTTCCAAGTTTGGGAAAAAAGTAGTCTTTACTGAGCACCTCTCTGACATAAGAAAGGTATGTCCTTGTTAAGTATCTCACAGCACTGTTAAGCTCTATTGGCACTCATGACTGTAACAGCTGCCAGTGCTGCCCACCTCAGACAGCAGTAAGAAGCAAAAAAGCTTCAAATGTTGATAGATACTTTGCTCTACCATACTATTTTTTGTGACAGACGCAAATCTGACAGTTTTTAAAGCTGTTCATTCCTCAAAGTGACACTTTGTTTCTGGCCGCTGTCTGTATAGCAACAGTTAAGCGTCTTATGGCTTTAAAAGCTGTAAAATACTTCACTTCCCTATATTTTTTTTTTGTAGCTGGTAGTACATGGAGTAAATAAAATTCCATGCATTACAAAGAATTGTGATTAATACAGCTATGTGTTCTCAATATGGAAGTCTATATTCAACTCCTGAGCTTTGATCTGCTCCACTCTCAAGGATAATTTCTTGACATCCATACGTCAAACACACAGCAACTTGGTTATTTTTGGAGACCTGATCATAATTCTCTAGAGTTTATCTACATGCATGAGAGCTATAGTAATCCTTGAAAGTATATTATGAAAATGAATCAAAAATATTCCCTTTCTCAAAGAACAAGAGACGCTATTAATTCTGGCTATGATGGCAAGTTTCTAACTGCCTTCCAGGATCGAAAAACAGAACTACTTCCCTGTTGAGACTAGGAAGTTCCAAAATATAAAGGAAAGACAGAACAAAAGCTTAATTCAGTGTCAAACCTGCATAAGCAACTGCTGTTTTTCAGTAGGGGGAGCAGTTAGGCAGTCGTTCCTATAATTTGCACTGACTTGCTTGAACTTTTACATTAACCTCTGTCTTATTTACAAGAAATATCCTTATTTGTTGATAACATCACAATTGTGGATGAGGCTGATCACATGAAAAACTCCCTAGAGTGCATTATATTCATAAACTGCACAGTAGCTTTCAAGCATCTCTCTGCTTATGTTTGTGTTACATTTTGAAAAACAAAATAGTTAACATTTATGAGATAAATCACTGGGTAATGTATCTTTTCCACTTATTTCCATAACTGCAGGATCTGTAAATACCTTAGAAGAATACTGATCATACATTATACTTTGAATATAGATATAGATTTCAGACAACTGTCAACAATACTTTATATTTCACATACAGGCAAACATTTTGCAGCTTGGTTTTCTGTTCCCATTAGCTTGTTAGTATCAGCATGAAAATAGAACTATTGTTATGCACACATCTCATTTGACTATTTACTCCTGAAGGTACAAACCTGTTTGCTTCTGTCCTCATTCTGTCATTTACAAGTACTACATATTTATAGTCTGGCATATATGCCTGTTAAGTTTAAGCAGCTGAATAAAGTCAGCATCATAGACCAGTTACATGTTGTTATGAAAAGAAGTTAAACTGCAATTTGTATAACATGTGGGTAGAAATGTGCCCAGACTAAAAAGTTGTAAGAGTTTCTTTGGCATTTTATAGCCATTTGCTTATAAAAGAACAATAATGTTAAAGGGAATAGTAACTGAACTTTGTTTCCATGCAAAAAGTAGTCAGATGATGTAACAGTAATGCATTATTTTGATTGCTAACATTATTTAAGGATGGCAAAAAATCAAAACAGCTACACATTTCAAAACCGTGCTCCATTATTGAGCTATGAGTAGTAGGGTAGGAATATGGTTATAGGAGGCTAAAGTCAAAAGAGTCAATATCTGCAACAGGCATTCTCCAGTAGTTGAACTCATTGTATTCGGAGAGTCTTTCATCTTCATCTAGGTCATCACAACAGTTTTGCTTCCCTCCAGGACATTTGCAGCTTGATGCAGACTGATGATTTGTTTTCCCTAAGCCTAGCTCCTCAAGCTCTGATAGGTCCACCTCAGGTATGGGCTGCCTCCAGAAAAGGAAAGAATCGTACTGGCTGCTCAGTTCTTCCAACATTCTGACCTGAATTGAAAACAAGAATCAATGTGTTGTGTTAACAAGACTTTACTTCCTTTCTCCAAAAAATAAAAAAGCATTGCAAGTCATCCTGGTGGCATTCCTTTTGCAGCTGACTGAATGGTTGCCCTTAAGGCCAGAACTGCCTCATGAATGATAAATGCAGGAAAGAGCTAGGCTGTTACAGTAAAAGTGGGCTCTTTCCTTGGAATATAAAAGTGACCATGTCGGGCTAGGAGTCAGATTAACAACAGTATGTAATTCAGGGCCTTTTGTAGATATACAAATGCTGCGACATTGAGTCACTGCAAATGTTTTAGTTCTCCATTAGTAACAGCTTTTTACTTTATTATCTGCTACCCATTTTATGTTGCTCAAAATACCACACCCTAAGATCACCTGCAGGGTGAATGCACTTCTGTAATAACAGAATATGATTCTAAAAGAAAGACCTTATCTTGTATTACAGATTTTTGGTGTTTGCTCATTTTAGCTCTTTTAATTTGTTCTTATCCACCCAAATGCCCTACCTTTTCCCCTATTGCGACACATTTATTCTGTCATTCCTCCTGGCTGTGGCCTGATGCTGGCTTAGAAGACTCAGACATGCCAGCCATGCCTTTATTGCTCTCCAGATCTTACACATTTTACAAGGTTACAGCACCTTTATACCTAGAAGAGTAGTAACCACCACCACCACCACCATCGTATCTTTTTATTTTTGGAGGGAAGGCTTGTTTATTTAGTTATTATACATCTTATTAAAAGCTTGGGAACTGTTATGCAGGAAGTTGGATGTAGAATAGTTCTCCTGATAAAGAAATGAACACCACAGCTGTGTGATAACAATGTTTATTTTTTTCTTTGTATCTAATAGGCACTGACTTATCTGACAGAGAGTGCCCTTTAGGCACACACATTGCAGACCTAAAGCCTGCCAATCATTTTTCAAAGAATGCAAAATGATCATGGATACCACCTGTTTTCAATATTCATGTACCAGAAATAGCTTTTTTCCCCCTTTTTAAACACCTTTATTGAATTATCACTTGTGACATAAGTAAACTTACATTTATATAAAAGTAATCAAATCATATTAACAAATTCACACTTACAAATATTATACATCATACATATTGTTATATATCCCATAATCTAAGCAGCATTACATAAATTATTCAATTCCTGTCTTCTATGAAGTCTCATTCCTCCTCCAAAACATTTTTCTGCATGCATTGTTCCCACAATTTCCATTTTTTACATATAATTTTCTCTTGTCCTTTTCTAAAGATCCTACTTCCTGTTCTTTTATGCTGCTAAAATATTTACTACTTCAAGTATAGTTGGTTTAGTCAGTTTCTATTTTGTAGCAATTGCTTTTTTGGTAGCCACCAGAATTAAACTTAATAAAGCCTTACTGTGTCTAGGCAATTCAGATTCTGTATTCTTAGTTACGCTTGTTTGCTTAACCAGTATTCCTGGCAGAGTACTCTAGGTAATTTTCAAAGTCTTCCAACACATTACGTTCCCAAAACATATGTTCCTCAGTTACCAGTTTCTTCTCTGTCACATCTCTAACATTTGCAATCTACTTGAGGAAAATTCTTTGGAGTCTGCTTGGGAGTATAAAAGTATTTATGCAAACACTTTGAGAGAAAAAATCCTAAATATTCTAGACTTTTATTGCATATTTGGGAGCCATACATATGCCCTCCCATTGTTTCTTTGTGAATTGCATATCTGATCTCTCTTCCCAGTCTTTTCTGACTTCATCTGATTGGTTCCTATAGTTATTATGCAATATGTTATATGCCTTACTAATTAATTCCCTTTTTTAAAAGCAGCTTCTGTTCTAGACTCAAGTAAAAACTCAACCAGTGCAGGTCTTTCATTAAGGATTTCCCCATCCCTTTCTGTTTGCCTGTGCTCTCATATCAATCTGTGATAGGAAACGCAATCATTAGCCTGCAATCCAAATATATTTTTGGCCTCTTCCCATTCTACTCTCTAATTATTTGTTTCCAGTACCTTGTTTCCTCTGCCAGCTTTCTCCAGTAAATTCCACCCCCGTCTTGTCTGTTCTCTGTACCCAAAATTGCAGTCATCCCTATCTTCAGAATCTCCTTTCTCCATTTCCATCTTGGCTTAGATCTTAGTATACTTTCAGCTACTTTATGAATATAATACTCTGTATGACAATTGTTATTCTCCATATGGATCTGCATCCAAAACTCCATTCTTTCCTTACCACTGAATTATAACCTTGCTTCACCATCATCCCTTTCCACTTTAAACTGTAGCTTTTTCTGTGTGTTATGTATAAGAGCCTTAACCATGTAGCTCTAAAATATCCCTTCAGATCAGGTAATCATAAACCTCCTTGTTCTGTTAGGAGGATCAACTTATCCAACTTGACTCTTGTTGTTTTTAATCCATACACCTAAATACTTAATTTTATCATGTCCCCGTAAATATGGATATTGCTGGACCAATTTGTAACTGTAGTCTTTGTTTTATCTTCAAGAATTTTATATCCACAAAAAAAAAAAAAAAAAAAAAAAAAACAGAACTGTCTCATAATAAAAAAAGTCAAAATTCAAAGTGAACTTTATTATCATTCAGACCGCACAACAGTGCAATTAAAAGAAATTGCATTACTTTGAATGCTCCACAACACTGAGTTGTCTTTTTCTGGTTCTATCGGGAACAAAATAATGTCATCTGGAAATAAAGGTGACTTTCCTTGAATACCATACCAATTATGTCCTTGAATTTCTGAGTCCAGTATTTTCTTTGCCAGTGGTTTTAAATATAATGCAAATGACAAAGGGGAAAGAGGGCACCACTGTCTAGTTCTTCTGTTCAGAAACAACTTATCAGAAAGGAACTCTCCCACTTTGATTTTTGCCTCTGATCCCTCATATATCCTTTTAATTAATCTTATTATTGTATCAGGAAATGCAGATGTTTCCATTGCCCTGCTCATAAACTCCCAGCTTACTCTGTCGAATGCTTTCTCTGCATCAAGACCCAGTGATAACAGCTGTATTTTCTTGCATTCTGTTTTCCTCTAAATCATCATTGTTCTATTAATGTTGTCAGCTATTTGCTACCCCTGCACAAAACCACATTGGTCTATATCTATCTATTTTGGTATCACCTTTGCCTTTCTTTTAGCCATTGTAGACATAAACACTTTATAATCATAGCCTAAAACTGAAATAGGCCTATATGAAGTTGGATCAAATGGCTCTTTGCCATCTTTAGGTATTATAGGCAGCACAGCTTTTTTTCCAGGATGTTAGTGCCTCCCATCCTTTTAAAATGCTGTTAAACAAAACCTTCCAGATCTTTATCACTTGCTTCCCTCCCAACTTCCAAACTTCTACCAGAATATCATCTATTCCTGGATACTTTCCTGTAGATTGGTTATACATCACCATTTTTATCTCATCTCCACCTATCTTAACTGTTACTTGTTGAGCCTCAACTACCTCTAACCTTGGCATATTTAAATCTTCAATAAATGTTTCCATTTCTGCTTTTTCTTGCTTTTCCCACGTCTCTGCTTTATACAATTTTTTTGTAAAAAATCTGAAATATCTCTAATATGTCTACAGGATCTCTGGTTATTTTTCTTGTTATAGGCTCCCTAAGTTTGGCAACAACCCTTTCTACTTTCTGTTGCCTAAGTCATTGTGCCAAAAGTGTTTGTGCTTTGGACTTATTATCAAAAACAGTTGTTTAACAGCAACCTTTCTAAACTCATCATACATATTATCCAGCTACTCCCCTTATTTTCTCTTTAGCACTCTACTGTTCTGCCTCCTCTTGTTATGTGAGATTCCCCTTATTTTATGATACTTTAAACTTTGTCAGCCCCTCTAAATAATTGTTATTACTTCTTAACCAAATATATTTTTCTTTTATTTCTACCCTATTTTTAAAGTGATTCGATGAAGCAATTTTATTGTGAAAGCACTTATCTTATTAAATTTATTTTTATGTTTTAAGAGAGTTGTTATACGTGCTGTCACTTCCTGGCTGTGTTTCTGCTTTGGTATCTTGCACATTACATACTTTTCATTTTTGGTATATTACCGAGCAGTTAATTGCCAAGGGTTATCATGTTTTTTGAGGTTATTTTTAAAGTCCTCTTTCTTTTTATACCAGTAATTCGCAAAGAACTTCTGGAGTTCTTTTATCTTCCCTAGCAACTCTTGAATAATTTCCACTACCCATTCTTTGAATTCCTCTCTTTTTAACAGGTAGGTGGGGAGGCACCAGTGTCTCATCTTTACTTTATTACCCTGCATTGTTATCTCTGTAATTACTGGGTCATGATATAAATGTGTATCAGTGTTCTCAATTAAATGGAAATGTGAAATATAATTTCTGTCAAGTTTATCCAAGTTATTGTACCTTGGGGAATAATATACAAATTCTCTCTGAGTTCCTGCTACTGAATTCACATATTTCATACAAAATATTTTCATAAATTTCTTCAGAAATGTATCCTCTTTTGTTATATTTTCCCTGCTGTACTCTACAGATACATCCTCATTGTTGCAAATCAAATTACAGTCCCCATTTTTGTGTAATGCTTCACGCTGAAAGCCAATTACTTATCCCCAAATTTTGTAAGCTGTTAAACATCAGTTTTAGGTGGGACATAAATACATGCAGGCATAATCCTCATTCCTTGCCAGTAGCCCCTTACTACTACAAATCTATCATTATTGTCTTTTTTCATCTTCTGCTACTACCGGAGCTCCTCTAGCAATTAATATAAGCACTCTTCTTTTCCTTTGTCACTGATATTCTGCAGAATAGTCATCCTGAAATCCTTTCTTTATCAAATTAACATGCTCATTTCTTTCCAAATGTGTCTCCTTTAGCATTGCTATTTGCAGTCTGCATTTCTTAATATAATTAAGTATTCATAGGTTCATAGGTTGGTACTAGGCTATTGGCCCTATTGCCTGTACAAGTCTAGCCATAACAATTCCCTGGATATTTCTTCCCACAATATTTACTTCCCTGGACTCCTGTTTAGCAGGGCGACTGACATGATCCCCGGGGTGAATTTCCTATCTCCCATCCAATCATCAAGGTTCCTTTTGAAGAGGGCCAAGGAGGCGCTCTGCTTGACATGTATGGGCAGTCTATTCCGGAGTATGGAGAGTCTCTGGGTCAGGAACCTATCCCTCCAGCATGTTTTGTTCATTGTGATGACAAAGTTTAGATCTCTGGAGCATGTGGCTCTGAGGGATTGGGATTTCTTTAAGTGGAGCATGTCCAACAGCTCAGGGTTTGACATGGCCTGTATGTTAAGCAGAAATCGCCTCTGAGCAGACGATATGCCACATAGTATAGCTGGAGTTTTTTTAGATGGTCAGCATATGGCATCTGCTTTAGGCCTGTGATTCTTTTAGTGAGGTATTTCTGCAGCCTTTCCAGCTGTTGCAGATGTCTTGTGAGGTACATACCAAATGGGGCATTGTACTCTATTATGGGTCTAACGAGGGATGAGTACAGTGGGACAATGACCTCCTTTTTTCTGTATGAAAAGCCCTTAGTGATGAGGTGTGCCACATAGAAGGATTTCCTGACTGTTGTGGCAATGTGGTTATTGAAGGTGAGACCACTGTCCACTTGTGTCCCTAAGTCTCTCATCACACTTTCGGTGTTTAGTGTACTGCCACCTATGTGATAATTCATGGGTACATGGTTTTCCCCAAAGGGGATAACTATACATTTTTTGGCATTAAGCTTGAGCTCATGGCTCTGGCACCAAGCATCTGTTTCTGTAAGGCCCTTTTGTAGAATATCCACATCATTTGGGGATTCAATAATGGCTCCCAGTTTGCAGTCATCTGCAAACTTTGTTAGCCAGAGTCCCTTAGCGTTGGTCTATACTTCAGAGAAGTAGATGCCAAACAAGAGCGGTCTCAGGACTGAACCCTGAGGTACACCACTTGTCACTTGTCTGGAGCTGGATTTGGAGACAGCTACTTTTACAGTCTGGGTTCTGTCAGTAAGCCAGTTGGCAACCCATCAAGTGATGTAGGGATTTATGCCCAGCTTAGTAAGTTTATCTATGATTCCAGAGTGGGGGATGGTGTCGAAGGCCTTTGTGAGGTCCAGATAGGCTGTCTGGTCTGCCTTACCCTCCTCCACAGCTCTGGAGACTGATTCGAAGAAGTCATTCAGGTTCAGGAGACATGATCGGCCCTTCACGAACCCAAACTGGGTGGGGTCCAGTGTTTGAAGGTTGCCAATGTCTTTGTTTATAAGTTCCATGATAATGCGTTCCATGCCCTTGCAGATCAGGCTCATCAGACTGATGGGATGGTAGTTCCCGGGATCCAAGGTGGATCCCCCTTTCTTGAGTGGGATAACTGTAGCTGTGCGCCACTCAGTGGGCACGAAGCCTGAGGTGAGGCTATGATTAAACATGACACTTAGGTGAGGTGCCAGTTCCTTTTGTTGTTCATGTAGTACACAGCCCGGGATGTCATCTGGTCCCATGGATGCTGTATTCTTAGCTTTGGAGAGTGTGGTTTCTATCAGTGTGGCCGTGATTACTGGAATTTGGAAGTCTTTGGTATTGAGGTGGGTCCTTTAGGAAGTGAGAGGGGAGTGAAGTTGGCACTAAATCGATCTGTCAGGATATTGGCAATATCCTTGGGATCAGTATATTTAATGCCATTCTGTTGTAGCTCAGAGCAGATCTGAGCATTGCCATTTAGATTCTTGACATAACTATAAAATGCCTTGTGGTTGTCTTTGGAATCTTTGGCAATTTTATTTTCGTAACTAGCTTTGAAGGATTTTATGAAGGATCAGCTTCTTACTGAGGCTGGTAAGGGAGTATTTTGCATCCTGGGATTTTCCTCTTTTCTGCAACAGTTTCTTCCTTCTGTTGTATAGTTTGTTTCTGGCAGGGGACCACCAGATTGGCTTCCTTTTTTTGGAGGAGAGTATCTTGGTTCTATATGGGATGGCATGATTCATGCACAAGTGGATGTGCTCGTACACTGCCTTAGTCTAGGATTCAGCAGTCAAACTTTCAGATCCCGTCTGCATGGGTGCCATGAAGTTTGTCACTTCTGACTTGAGTAGCATGAAGTTGGCTTTGGAGAAGTTTTTTACGGAGGTTTCCTTACTGGGGGTGGGGGGGGGATGTGGATGTCAAGGGTGATTTGCTTATGGTCAGACCTGACCAATGATGGAGTGACTACTGGTGTGGAGCATCCATCTCCCATGTTGGTAATGACCAGATCTAGGATATTGGAGCCCCTGGTGGGACAATGGATTAGTTGATCCAGGGCATTGGAATTTATGAATGCCAAGAACTGTTGGGAAAAGGTGTTGGTACCCGAGTAGTTTTCCCAGTTAATGGCAGGGTAGTTGAAATCACCCAGTATTAGGGTGTTCGGTTGTATCTTAATATTTTCCAGTATGTTTAGAAAGGTGTAGTGAGAATCTTGGGGCAAGGTAGGAGATATGTAGCAAGCTATAATTTGGATTGCAGTCTTACCTAATGTTAGTTGCACCTGGAGAATTTCAGATGCATTGTGCTGGGCAACTAGCCTGGAGGTGTGAATATCTTTGGTGAATGTGGACTCTCCTCCACCTTTAGTGTTTCGGTCTTGGGTTGGTGGCCGAAAAGTGTGGTAAGAGTTGTAGCCTGGTATTGCAGGGGTGCTCTCTGGAGCCTTGAACCAGGTCTCAGTTACTGCACAAATATCGATGTTCTCTATTTTTAGGAGTGCCACGAGAGAGAGTGCATTTTGAGGTTTAGACTTCTAGCATTGAGTAGCATTACCTTCAGATTTTGCATGCTTGTATCTGTTGCAATGGTGGTTTTGTCCTTTGAACCTTGCCTAAAAAAGGCACTATAGGGGTGACAAGAGCTTTAGCTAACTTCTTTCCTTTTTGTCTATACCTGTGAGACCATTTGCATTCCAAGATAATATGGAAAGTGCCACCATTGTGGTAAGAAGTCACTTTTCTAACTTATTAGACTGAGACCTGGTTCAAGGCTCCAGAGAGCACCCCTGCACTACAGGCTATAACTCATACCACACTTTTCGGCCATGTAACCTGGACCAAAACACCAAAGGCGGAGGTGTGTCCATATTCATTAAGGATATCCACACCTCTAGGCTAGTTGCTCAGCATAATGCATCCGAGGTTATCCAAGTGCAACTAACTCTGGACAAAACTGCAATCCAAATTGTAGCTTGCTACAGATGCCCCATCATGCCTCAGGATTCCCACTTCTCTTTTCTTAATGTACTGGAAAATATTAGGGTTCAACTAAACACCCTAATAATGGGCGACTTCAACTACCCCACCATTAACTGGGAAAACTACTCGTGTACCAACTTTTTAGCTCATTGTTTTCTGGAATTCATAAACTCCAATGCCCTGGATCAACTTATCCACACCCCCACCAGGGGCAACAATATCCTAGACCTAGTCATTACCAACATGAGTGACCGGTGTTCCACACCTGAAGTCAACTCCTCGTTGGTCTGATCCGACCATAAGCTAGTCACCCTTGATATTCACAGCCCGCCCCCACCCCCCATTAAGGAAACCACTGTAAAAAACTTCTCCAAAGCCAACTTCATGCTTCTTAAGACAGAACTGGTGAACTTCATGACACCCATACAGATAGACAATACAGTTACAACTGCTGAATCCTACAGAAATGCACTCTATAAGCACTTACACGAGTGCATGGATCGTGCTATCCCAAACAGAACCAAGACGCTATCCTCCAAAAAAAGGAAGCCAATCTGGTGGTCCCCTGCCATAAACAAACTGTACAATAGAAGGAAGAAACTTTTGCAAAAGAGATTAAAATCCCATGAGTGGAGGAGCTCCCTGGTCAGCCTCAGTAAGAAGCTGAGATCCATTATAAGATCCTCCAAAGCTAGCTACGAAAACAAAATCACCACTGATTCTAAGGACAACCACAAAGCATTCTATAGCTATGTCAAGAATCTTCATGAAAACACCCAGATCTGCTCTGAGTTACAGCACAACGGCACGAAAATTACAGAACCAACTGATATTGCCAGCATCCTGGCAGATAGGTTCAGTGCTAACTTTACCCCCCCCCCACACCCCCTAAAAGGCCCATATCTATACAGGAAGAATGCAGAGTCCCTGTAACCACAACTACGCAGGTAAAAGCTGCACTCTCTAAAGCCAAAAACACAGTATCCATGGGACCGGACAACACCCCAGGCTGCGTTTTACATGAACTTCTGGACAAACTGGCTCCCCACCTAAGCACCATGTTTAATAATAGCCTCGCATCAGGCTTTGTGCACACTGAATGGCACACAGCAACAGTTATCCCACTCCTCTAAGGGGGAGCTAGCACTGATCCCGGGAACTATCGCCCTATTAGCCTGACGAGCCTGGTCTGCAAGGCCATGGAACGTATCATCATGGAACTCATAAACAAAGACATTGGTAACCTCCAAACTCTAGATCCCACCCAGTTCGGGTTTGTGAAAGGCAGATCATGCCTCCTGAACCTGATCGACTTCTTTGAGGCAGTCACCAAAGACATAGATGAGGGTAAGATGGTTCACACAGCCTATATTGACCTTGTCAAGGCTTTCAGCACCATCCCCTATTCTGGAATTATAGCTAAACTCACTAAACTAGATATAAATCCCTACATCACAAGATGGGTTGCCAACTGGCTCACTGACAGAACCCACACTGTAAAAGTTGCAGACTCCAAATCTGACTTCAAACCAGTGACAAGTGGAGTACCACAGGGTTCAGTCCTGGGACCTCTCCTGTTTGGCCTCAAGCTCAATGCCAAAAAAGTGCAGTGTCATCCCCGTTGATAAAAACTCTGTACCCATGAACTACCACATAGGCAGCAATCTACTTAATAATGAATGTGTGATAAGAGACCTTGGGACCCAGATGGACAGTAGTCTTTCCTTTGATAGTCACATCACCAAAGTAGTCAGGAAGTCCTTCTACATTGCACACCTCATCATAAAAGGGTTTTCATCCAGGAAAAAAGAGGTCATTGTTCCCCTCTACTCGACACTCATTAGACCCATTGTAGAGTACAACACCCCTTTTGGAATGTACCTCACAAGACATCTGCAGCAGCTGGAAAAGCCACAGAAGTACCTCACAAAGAGGATTACTGGCCTCAAATAAATGCCAAACGCTGACCGTCTCAAAAAACTCCAGCTTTACTCCGTAGCATATCACCTACTCTGAGGTGATCTCTGCCTAACATATAAAGCTATGTCAAACCCAGAGCTGTTGGACATGCTACACCTAAAGAAATCCCAATCCCTCCGAGCTACACACTCTAGGGATCTCCGTTACTTATTTTAAAGCTGTCTCGCTATGTTAAACCCATTTAATATAGCGAGACAGGTTTAAAAAAAAAGCAACGGAGATCGCAAGATCTCCATTGCTTTTTACACACTTTGTCGCTATGTTAAAGGAGTTTAACATAGCGAGACAGCTTTAAAAAAAGCAACGGAGATCTGCGTTGCTTTTTTTAAACCTGTATCACTATGTTAAACTCTTTTAACATAGCGAGACAGTGTTTTATACTAACGGAAAAAGTCCGGGCGACCGGACCTTTTTCCGTTAGTATATTGAGGGATTTACAACGGGCACGCTGGTTAGGCTGGCCAATCAGCGTGCACGTTTTAGAGGAGGAATTGTATAATATTCTTTTTAGTGCATGTAGCTTTATATGTTCATGTACTAACAGTTATAGAAAAAGCCAGTAAAACACAGTGTTGTGGGAAATGGTAGCAAACTGTTATATGATGGGGGACGGTAGTATTAGAGTTTCCTGGCCTGATGGTATTTAGTTTTTTCTTTTCCTTTTCAATCATAATAACTCATAATTTATTGCTTCAGAAACAGGCAATTGGCCTTTCAGTCTTCATAGGTTCATAGGTTCATAGCTAGGTACTAGGCTATTGGCCCTAGGGCCTATATAAGCCTAGCCAAAAAGGTACCCTGGCTTTCGCCATACAAGAAAATTATTTTTCTGTGCTCCTGTCAAGCAGAGCCACAGAGGTGATCCCCGGGGTGAATTTCTTATTTCCCATCCAATCATCAAGATTTTTCTTGAAGAGTGCTAATGAGGAGTTTTGTTTGATATAGATAGGTAGTTTGTTCCAGAGTATGGGAAGTCTCTGGGACAGGAATCTATCCCTCCAGCATGTCTGTTTATTGTAGTGACAAGGTTTAGGTCCCTAGAGCGTGTAGCTCAGAGGGATTGAGATTTCTTTAAGTGAAGCATGTCCAACAGCTCTGGGTTCGACATAGCTTTGTATGTTAGGCAGAGATCGCCTCTGAGTAGGCAACATGCGACGGAGTAAAGCTGGGTTTTTTTGAGACAGTCTGCGTAGGGCATCTGTTTGAGGCTGGTAATCCTCTCTGTGAGGCATTTCTGTGGCCTTTCCAGTTTTTGTAGATGTCTTGTGAGGTAAATACCAAAAGGGGCATTGTACTCTATGATGGGTCTAATGAGTGATGAGTAGAGGGGAACAATGACCTCTTTTTTCCTGGATGAGAAACCATCTGTGATGAGGTTTGCCACATAGAAAGATTTCCTGACTACTGTGGTGATGTGATTATCAAAGGAGAGACTACTGTCCACCTGTGTCCCAAGGTCTCTTATCACACTTTTGGTGTTAAGTAGACTACCACCTATGTGATATCTCATTGGTACAGAGTTTTTACCAAAGGGGATGACAATGGACTTTTTGGCATTGAGCTTGAGGCCATGGCTTTGACACCAGGCATCTGTCTCCATGAGGCCCTTTTGTAGGATGTCCACATCGTTAGTAGTTTTGATTATGGCTCCTAGTTTGCAGTCATCTGCGAACTTCATTAGCCAAATGACTTCTGTGTTAGCCTGTACTTCAGAAAAGTAGATACCAAACAGGAGAGGACCCAGGACTGAACCCTGTGGTACTCCACTTGTCACTAGTCTGAAGTTGAATTTGGAGTCTGCTACTTTCACAGTGTGGCTTCTGTCAGTGAGCCAGTTGGCAACCCATCTTTTGACATAGGGATTTATACCTAATTTAGTGAGTTTATCTATAATTCCAGAGTGGGGGATGGTGTCAAAAGCCTTGGCAAAATCTAGATAGGCTGTCTGAACTACCTTACTCTCGTCTACGGCTTTGGTGGCTGCTTCAAAGAAGTCTATCAGGTTTAGGAGACATGATCTGCCTTTTACAAACCCGAACTGGGTGGGGTCCAGAGTTTGGAGATTATCATTGTCTTTGTGTATAAGATCCATGATGATACGTTCCATGGCCTTGCAGACCAGGCTTGTTAGGCTAATGGGGCAGTAGTTCCCAGGCACTTTCTTTTTTCTTCACTGTTTTGTCATGGAAATGTCAAATGAATAAAAGATATCCTGTTTTGCCAGTATATAATAGCTACTTACATAATACATACTTGTGTTCCTTTCTGCAGACTCCACATAGCCTCATAAAATGTTTTACTAAAATACTAATTAGAATGCATTTGAATGTTCAGCATCATTTGAACACTGTTCTTACTATGTATTTTTCATTCATGTTTACTGTTCAGATCATTCCTGAAAGTAGCATATATCATCAGGAAGGATGGAAAAATCTATTTGTTTCAAAGCAGCAGGAAACTAAGACAGGGAAGCAGGCTGTGCTGGTGGGATAGTAAGCAATGTTCAGGGAAATTTAGATAGATCAAACTGTTGCTTCTCAGTGCTTAGAAATGAGACTTCAATTACAGTAGTAGGTTCAAATCTGGCGCAAGGATATTAACATCATAAAAGTAAAGTAGGCATCATCTACTATAATGGCATGAGGTAAGCTGTCATATATAGAATAATGGAGGGATGTTCTGAAATGTGTGGGGAGCGAGGTTCAGAGGGATTTGAGAAAACACATCTTTATGGAAGAGTTAAGGAGCACCTGGAACAGGAGGTTGCAAGAGATGCTTAAGAAAAAGATAGTTAATGAAAGGGAGCATAAAGTCCATAAAAGCTGTATATCCAGACATTAGTATAGAAATAGGAGAAGGATGAGACATCAGACTTGAATAGGGTCCAGAATGTGACAAAGGGCAGGAAACTAGGCAAGAACAGGTGACCTTTCCACTCCTTTTAATATCAATTTCTGTTTTTTATGTGGTATACTCAAAGCAGAAAAAAATATACACACTGTCTGTCTCTGCTGCATTATGCATTATAGATACAGTAACAGCTCAGTACTCCTCAGGCCCAATAATTCCAGATGACACCATGCTTAAAGGATGAAGCACTAAACAAGCTTTGCATTTGTCTACAGAGCTCTGGGCCTGACTCACAAAAGTATTCGTCTTCAACACCCTGTTACGATTAGCTATCACTCAGTTAACAATGGTATGCAGAGAAAGGTGTGTCCATATTTGGACTGAGATTCCTAAACAGAAATTAGCATCTGCTTATCTGCAGAGTGTCTACTGTAAAGGAAGTGTTCTATCTATGGAATCCCTTCACTGCATGCATTTGGCATTTAAATGACTGAACTGCTAATTATATCTACGTAATAATATTGCTTTCACCAGAACTTGTATGCACTGCTAAGTAAACCTCACAGACTATGATGAAAATACATAGTTATCTTACCAGAGAACATGTTACAAAAGTGACAATATCTGCAGGTTCAGCTGTGGTGGTTTAAAAGAGGTGAATGCCACCAAAATCAGGGTTACTATTTGAGGTTAGTAATTAGATTATGAAATTTAAAAAAATAAAATCCCAGTACAGCTGTATTTCTCAACTTAGTGGAACTGCACACAAGGAGAAATAATTAGGAAATGATCTCTGTGCTAATAATAGAATAACCAGTCAAGTACATGCCATGTCTGCAGAAGACGTCTAAATAAAAATAGGTTATTTTCATTTATGTCTCATCTGAGGAATTGGCATCAGCACGAAAAATCAGAAGCAGTATAAATATGATCCTTAATTTGCTTTTACTGCCTGTACTAAATATCCCAGCTATCCCCATTTGCTTTATTACATTGTGATGATGCTGACACAGTGAACAGGATGTGTTAACTAATAAACTGTGATGTCTAATAGCATGTAAAAAAAGGAAAGCTTACAGCTGTGGGTTAGTTAGCCTGGATTCTCTTAAGTGAAATGCTGTATTACAAGGTATTGTAAAATCCTGGTATTGTAACTGTCTGTCTCACTATGATATTTTATTATGGCTAAAATCAGTTTTGCCTATGAGGAATAGTGCCACTTAATCAAATAACAAGGGTGATCAGCCATACTTCCAGTTCAGTGATGTTCGAAAACTTCATTTACTGATAACAGTAATAATGTTGTTTTGATATTCATTCATTCGTTTTCCATTTACCAGCTTAATCTATTTCAGTTTCATTGGTACGCAGTGGCTGCAAGGCTAAGAAACTAATCCTGTATGGGGCACCAATCCATTGCAAGATGCACACACATACACACTCAGGCATTCATGCACGTATGCACATTACACACACACATACACACACACACACACACACACACACACACACACACACACACACACACACACACACACACACACACACACACACCTACAGCACGTCTTTGGGAGGAAACTGGAGCACCCAGTGAAAATCCACATAGCCAAAAGGAGGACATATAGACTCCAAAGGGAAGGCACAGCAGTTGAGAACCAAACTGGAGAACTAAGTGCTGTGAGGAAGCAACACTAACCCCACTGCCACTCTGATGACCATTTTGATATTAACTTTTGTGATCTGAAATGATGACACTGAAGGTAGGAACAACTTTTTAGGTGGAGGAATACTAAAGTTGTTAAAGTAAGCTGTAAATATATCCCCTTCCCAATTAATATGACATTTCAGGATGTGGGTCAAGCTGCTGTTTATGGATATGCCTGGAATAATTTGTTAGAAAGTGATCAACATCCTACCATGCTGACAACAGATCCATGAAAACCCTCATTTCCAACACCTGAAGAAACAAGCAGTATGCATGTATTCATTTTTGCTCCCTGCAGCACCCAAATTTTAATACTGTCATACTAGATTATATAACCTTCATGCAGGCAGCGTAGCAAATTACCAAGACAATGGGTTGTGCATGATAGTTGTCCCATACCACAAAGTCCACTCTAACATCCACACACAGTAACAAATATGTGCACATTTCAATTTAAATCCAGATTATTGTAACTTACCTGGGCATTTACCTACTGGTATGGACCACTTGGATACTTTAAGTAACATGATCAAAGCACACACTCATCCATGGGAAAATTCAGCATAACTTACAAAGGGTTATTGTTTAACTAGACTGCAAAACATTTGCATGACTGTTAACTGTAGAAAAGTTATCAAATTCAATCAGTCTGAATAAGAACAGAAGGCAGGCGATGTTGCTAATGCAAGTATTAACATGGGTGTGGGTTGTCACTTCTCATATCCACTGAAGTTTTCTTCTTGGTAGGTACCAGAGGAAATTAATAGTTAAATATGTGAAGTAAGTGATAAACAGAATAGCCCTACTCCACAATGCTGTGTATGCAATATATGGTACTGCTCCATGAGTATGTTTTTTCTCCAAGAGGATTTCAAAAATAAATAACAATGGAGCTTGGATGGCTTTACAATAAATCCCCATACAAAAGAAAATAAAAATCCAGATAACATCCTAGCTAGAAACACAATAACAAATTATCAGATAACAACCACTGTTGCCTGTTTGGTATTTCTGTTTTCCTAACCAATGCTATATACCCAGTATGAAGTGCTCAACAATTCTTTGGGGTTTCCTTTTTTTTTGGGACCTAAAATTCTACAAGGAAGTTGTTTAATGGTTCCATCCTTTCAGTGAAAAATATTTGCTAACAATTTCTTAAGCCTTCTACCCTCTAACCCTATGTTACAACATTCTATTCTTGTCCAAAGAGGTCTTGAATTACACAAAATTGCATTATATACAGAGTTACTTGGACATGAATGTGTCCCAGTGAGAGGTCTAATAGCAGAACCATGGTCTAAGAGGTCAACATTTCCTAGTGAGTGCACAATGTAGACCCACAGCATCATGAATGTTTATTTCTGAAAAGAATGTACTTTATGTGAGTAGCAAGCCTGTCTTCATCTCTCCCTTGTGAGGAGCTGTACCTCCCACATCTACTGTTAATTAATGTAATCCGTATGAAGTTACCATTACTCAGAGAAATGAAAAATACGTGTTTTTTTAAACAAGTAGTATGTGGCTTTCTCCTTTCTCTCGTGACTTCTGAATGGGAAAATAATGCTTTCAAAATATTCTGACTTAAATTCTGTAGTTTCAACACTTCATTTTCTAATTAATATTTGACACCTAGAAAATGTGATATAAATTGTCATCAGGTATATGGAAAAAACCTCCACTGGGTCAGTAGGGCAGGACAGTATGAGTATGAGTTGTTTCGTAGTTATAAGTGCATAACATTAGAAGAATAGAAGTAAGAGACACTAGCAAAATAAAAGGTAGAGTGTACATAAAAAAGGTAAACACACACATGTGCATGAACACAATACAGTAATAAATAATAAGCAATAAAATGCAGTGACAAAGAAACAAATAGTTGTAAGAAAACACCATTTACATGACACTGCAACCAATCCATCTGTATGATCCATTGAAGTTCTCTTACTTCTGTACTCTTCCCTCATCAGAACCATCACTGTCACTGAATACTGTACTCCTTTGGTATATACAAATCCAAGAATATCACCCAACTGGAAAGACCTCAGAGATTTCTAACCAAGATAATGAAAGGCCTTCAGTTCTTCAATTATCCAGAGAGATTAGCACAACTCTCCTTATCCTCAGTAGCTTACCAGTTGCTCCGAGGTGACATTTGTCTCACTTTTGGAGCCATGAAAGACCCAGTCCTATTTGACCTCCTATTTCTTCACAAAATCAGTGTCTCTTCAAACACCCACACGGAGCACCTAAACTTACTCCAACAAATAAACAAGACTCTCTGAGGGAATAGATTTATAACGCAACGTATTCCTAGCCTATGGAATAAGATACAACTACAGGACAAACAAAATATTAGTTCAGCTACTTTTAAGGAAAATCTTGAAGTTTGGATGTGCAAACACAAATTCAAGTCAGGGTTATCCCACATGACCATACTTGATTTGGGTGGTTAACACCATTAAGTGGTCAAAAAGGGTGTCAAGAAGTTTTAAGTAGGTCCACATGAAACTTTTTATGTCTAGTTATGTTATGGTCCCTGTGATCATTCTCATAGTATTGCTCCTGTGTTTTATGCTCCTATGTGCCACAAACTCATAGAATCAAGGAGAGTACAGACTGCCTATTCCAAGAGACATAAAGGTGTATATAGCATTAACCATCCTTGTGAACTGGACCTTTTAGCATCCAGCAGGGAGCATGGTAAGAATTTTACAGGTATCAGTTTTCTGAATTCTACACCTGTTCCTTGAAGTGATACTGCAACATGTGGTGGAAGGTATTTGGTTTTCATGGACAGCAAAGGAGAGGACCAATATCACTATGTGGGCATTTTAGATAGATCAGAGAAAGTGTTGCTTTCCAGTACTTAGAAGTCAGGCTTCAGTTACAGTAGTAGGTTCAATGCTGGCTCAATGATATTAACATCATGGAATTAAATTAGGTATCATCACTATGGACATTTTATGACATAGACCATTTCCCTAAGGTCTGGGGGGGCATTGATTGCACTCAGATTGCCATGAAGGCAGACCCCATCTGCTCTGTTTGTCAACAGATATATCAAATGGAAGAGGTCCACTCCTTCAACTGCCAGGTGGTGTGCAATTTAGAGGCTGTTATATATAGTGTGTCTGTGTGCTATCCAGTCAATTCCCATGATTTCTACATTTGGTACATATGTAACTTCTACCAGTGATTTGTGTGAAATGACTTTCCACAAGGTCATCCAGCTGGTAGGTGCACTCATTGCCAGCTACATTTTCCTGTGTATGCTGTTCCTACTGACATAGGTAGCAAATCATTCATAATGGTCTCCACTGTTCTATATTGCAGGTGATACATGATATGCTGGGGAACTGTGACTGATGCAACCCCCCCCCTCCATAGCCCCCTGACCATGGCCTGGGGACTGTTGCAGACATGGAATGTCATTAAATGTGTGTTTGGACTTCCGGCACACACATCTGCTGCTTGGATACATCTAGTAATAACAGGAAAGCACCACAGTACTGCCTGACAGACCTCTGGCAGCAATGGAGGAGGAGGAGGAGTCAACTACTGAGTTGTTAGAGGTACCAGCTGTAGGAGCACCCTATGCAAGGTGGAAGCAGGTGCAATATGTTGCAACACTAGCAGGGAAATGGTGTGTGATTCTAAATTATAGGCCCTGACAAGGACAATACAGAATAAAACTGATATATATATTAACGGGTCTACCTGAAAATGCCGAAAGTGCACAACGCCGATGACGAGAACACCAACACCGGAAGATCGACAATGGAGAAGACCGACAGTTGAGAATCCCGATGCTGAGAACACCGACAAGTTAAGGTAAGTGTGCGATAGGGACGGACGTTAGGGTCTGGGTAAGGTAAGTGTGTGATAGTGACGGACTTTAAGGTAGGGTGCGGGTCAGGTAAGTGTGCGATAGTGACGGACTTGAGGGTTAGGGGCGGATTAAGTGAGTTAGGGTGCGGGTAAGGTAAGTGTGCGATAGTGACGGACTTTAGGATTAGGGTTTGGGTTAAGGTTAGTGCATACATAGTTGTGTATGTAAGGTTTAGTGTAGGTTTGTAAGGTTTTTGGTGTGCTTGTGTTGTGTGTGTGTTTTTTGGGAAAGGTATTTGTTTTGTTGTTTGTCGGGATTTTGGTTTGTCGGGCATGTGAAGTTTCGTGTTTTTGAACTTTCTTTTTTTGTCAGTTTTTTCGTGTTGGTTATTTCGTTGTTGGTGCTTTGGCATGTCGGTGTTATCAGTTAGACCCATATTAACATACTCAGGCATGGTCATCATCATTTGCACAGGTGTGGTGGGGCACAGTGACAGGTGACAAAAATGCTACCTACCACTGGTGCAAGTGTTATGGGAGGTGGCTGTGGTAGGTGGGTAACACATTAGGGGGAGTCAGGGATCACATCTTCTAGTATTGGGGGTGGAGCTTCTAAGTCATAAGCATTGACTAGGTATACTATGTATTCCTGAAGTGACAAGGCTGGATGTGTCCTGCACATGGAATGGTGTAGCACTACAGTAGTGTGTACTGGAACCCTGTTATGGATGCCATGAGGGTAGATAATAGATGGCTGAAGTCCATGACCATGAAGGTGGCCATAGCCAACCAGGCATGACATCCCTGTGGTAGAGCCAGATGAGCATCATCCACAATCATGATGCTGGTCAAGCCTAGGGGTGAAGGCAGTTATGGCCAGGGATGACAGTGGCAATCTCTAAAACAGAGTGTGCCATCTGCATAAGTCTGAAATGTGAATGTCCACAGCAAATTCAGACCTTTGTCTGGCCAAGGTGGGCGTTTCTTGTATTCTCATGGGTGCAACAATGGCTGCCAATTGGGATGATGCTGTCTCAGGAAGCATGTTGGCTTCAGGTCCTTGTACTTCCCATTTGACTCTGCATGTCATAAAGCTGCTCTGCAGTACTTGTAGCAGTTGCATTTCTTCATGCATGTTTCAAAACACACTCATCATCTCTGCCATGGTTTGTGCAGCAGCTGTCTGTGACTCATTCACAGACCTTAACATCTGTTGATTGATACCAGGTGTGTTATCCAGGTCAGAGAATGATCTGGATTCATGTCAGCAATGGCTACTACCTACACACTTCTCCCCTATGGTGGGCGCATGCACCTGATTGGCAGTTCAGCTCATGGATGCTGTTTGTGTTGGTGACTCCAGTGTAGCCTGGGTGAAGCTAACAATGACAAGATATAGAGCAAGTGATGCTTGAGGTTCAGCCTACCCCTCAACCATCACCTCATATGTGGGGGATGTGTGCACATCCCCCCTTTAGTGTTAGCATTGTTAACAGTGCTACTATGTCATCAGACTGTGCCATAGGTATGGTGCCATCATCATCAGCCAAGCTGACCCACTGAAAACAGACATATGGCATCCTGCTGTGCTGGACCCCCCCCCACTTGTGGAGACTGTGAAAGCATAAAGAAAACATATCTGTGGCAGTGCTGAACATATGTGTCACTCCTCCCATGGCACGCATATGGTACATGCCAATTACATGAATAAAATACGGGCACATACATGTATGGGTCAGTGTACAACAGTAAAGGAACATGGTAGGACTCAGCCAGTGTATTCTCTACAAATGCTTCAACAGCTGTTGCCAGCCTAGCTGCCACATCCATGCCATACCAGGCTGTCTCACCCGCCTTGAACAGGGTTACCAAAAACTCTTCTATTACTGTGAGCAGCATCTGTGTTGGTGGTCCATTTCTTGTGGTGGACCTATCCCTGAGAGTGTCAAGTGCCTTGGTCTTGGCATACAGTATCATATGGGTGATCCTGTGACACGCCTGTACTAGTGTTTTATTATCGCCACTCACAGTATTGATGTTCTGCACCATTCCCTGCCATACCAGCTCCCAGAAAGCCTTGTTTGGCTTACACTTGTCAACAGAACACATGCCATGTATGCGTAGGGCCTGCAGTAATACGTTTGTCTCCTGTGCCCTGAAATTTTCCAGCTGCTTTCGTTCTTTTGATCTCAAGACAAGATGTATACATCCATGGGTTACACATGTGGGTCAGTGTATGTGAGCATAACTGCCTTGGGCAGACCCCTATGTGTTAGCATTGTCCCCCTGCCTCCATTTGATGGCCACATACCTGTCTGCTAATTTGCTGTTACCATTGCCATATTATGACATACTAACATCCTGTGGTCATGCACAGATACTGCAAAGCCTTTAGTGCCACCTGTATGTGCTAGTGATACTGTCCATAGTGCATCCTTGTTATCTGTCAATGCGCATCATGTGGTGTTCATAATGTGTGGCTAAGCACACAAGACTACCGTTTTCCTTCTCATTTTGGCCTATAAAGTGGACATGGATACTTTTGGCACCGAGTTTATCAAGGATCTTGCCTGGTGCAGTCAGGAGACAAATTTCTTAATGTATATGCTGCAAAGAAGTTATCAGGAGCTGGGCCTTTATAATTGACCTTTGCAGAAAACTGATGTTAGGCACTAGTTTGCAAGGGCAGGAAGGAATGTTATTGGCATCACCTGCTCTGCCAAGCAGTGCAGACATTGATATAGTGACCTGTAGAGGTACCAACTCAACCTGTTATGCCAGTGGGAAGTACAGGTTAGAGAAAACAGCCAGTATTTCATAGTAAGCATTGTATGTAGGCTTTTGCACTGTATTTTTCAGCTATTGCAGGCCTTGTTGTCTGTTGGCAGGGACACATTGTACAACTAGCGTTTATTTTATTTTTGAGAAACATAGGAAATTACCTTCAACAGAGTGGCCTGTCTGAGGAGAAGTGGCAGGCTGTCCAGACAATTGGGTATGGGTAGTATGTAGATGTTTGTCAATACTGATGTATACTAACATGTTGTATTTTTTTCAGTTTCTGTTTTCGTCTAGTCTTTTTGCAGGTTCATCTGTGGTGCAGGTTGTGGAATTGCAGCAGCCACCTGTGTCTGCACCAGCTGATGTGCCTGGTGTTGGATCACAAGCACTTATCAGGCATATATTCCTGCAGGGTACGATGTGAACCTTGTGGGTAGTGAAGTGTAGGGCATGCTGGTGGCCTCTGTGGCCACCTGCTGGGGGGAGTAGACTTCACATCTGAGAGTGGCCGAGATGGGTATCCCTTGGTCGCATGGTGTGGTCACAACTGAGGTGCACCAGCAGCTAGACTCATGCACTGGGACCCCAGAAAAATCTCCTTGTGTGCCTGACAGAATCACATGATTGGCTGGTGCTGACATTTGGGTTACCAGAGGCAAGACCTGGCCATGATGTTAGCCATGGAGGTCACTGACATCTGGGTAGGTTCTCCTCTGAGACAGTCGTAAAGATCCTCTGCACCCCACCCTACCTCCCATCATGGTGTGACACTCTGTATACCCAATTTATATTCATATCCTTCCTATTATCAATTATTCTCCATCTGTTTTTCTGTATCCTTTCACTGTTGCCTCCTTTTGTGCTAATACAACCTCTGTTTATCTCTGTGTCTATTTTATGTTTGTTTGCCTCTTCCACCCTCCCTGTTCCCTCTTTCTTTCCTTCACATGTATCTTGCTCCTTGCTATCATCTCCGTCGACTCATCATCAAATAAGGGAAATGGGCAGATATCCTAAGCTACGAGGCACTTTGTTGCATGTGTGAATGCACATAGCCTCAGGCATACCACCTCACTCTTCCTGTTATTTAGACCACTTGATCACCTGTAGCACAGCTGCTTTGGTACTGCTCAGTAGTGCGACTGCTGCCAGTAACAGAGCTATACTAATTTACTATGCAGCACTTTTCCCAGAATGCTGTTCCTAATACACAGCTAAATAGCACCAGGCTGCATCACCCTAAAACATCTCTGACATTCCGAGCTGTGCAGGGGTCTTTCAATTCATTTTGATACCCTTCAATAAGTGAATCACATGCAAAGCTTGAGGGGATCTTTTTGTTTGTTGCCTCAGGAAGCTTACTGAACTAGAATGTATGAGGAAAAATACAATGGAAGCTAAACTTTTCCTGCTTTTACATGATCGAGCAGTGTCTGGATCTGAGAGTATTAGATTTAAAATATTTAAGCATAAAAATGTAAATGCATTCCGAATGGATATGTCTGTTTTATAACTAACATCAGTGAGAAGCATGTACACTGATTTGACAAGCAGTTAAAACTTTGCATTATTGACCCACTCCCCTTGTTACTAAGGCAGTGACATGGATTTACAATGACAAAAAGTTACTGTTTTAATAATGTACAAGTGATACTTTTTTTAATCACATTTCATAATTTATTGTTCTTCTCCAGATGATGAGGCAAAGATTATTGTTCAAATTTTCTTGAGAGAATGTAAAGAACAACCTGGTCTGCATTACATACGCTGCACACGTGAGACATTCTCAAGTGCCTTTATATTTATATTAAATTATTGTTGGGCAAAATTCTTTGCTAATTAATTACTGATCCTGTAAGACAAAAGTGTTAGAAATCATGTAGTCTTACTTATTATCTTTTTTTTCAACATAAAGTTTGAGTTTTTTTTCTTTTTTCTATATACTTGCTTGCTATATTGCTTCTCTGATGTACTAATATTCATTTTAGTAAAAGACAAACACAATGTGATCAGCATAGTGTTATTTGAAAATATCTGGGGGAATGAGGGATGATTAGATATTTTGCTTGAAAACATTGGCAACATATATTCAAGTTTTAAATGTGGATGCTTTGGTATATTTTGCAAAAGTACCAATGTACTTCACAGCCTGATTTTGCTACTATATTTGTTATTTTTTTCTTACTTTTTTATGAAAGAGTATGCAGTATTTCTCCCCTTTTACTTTTTTGATGTTTTTAATTTTGTTTATTTACCTTTGCCTGTAGATACAAAATGCTTTTCAATGATTTCAGAAATAAATATTTGGTTTATTTTGCTTGTCAGAGCTATATTAGACATTAGGGCACAACAGGTATATAACCTAAGAAACAGGGCAATACAGATGGAGTTTTTTTTCTTTTCAAAATGCAGCTAGCCAGCAGTTTAAGGGCAAACTGTAAACAGTACTTAATTTTATATTGTGGATGCTTATGTATTTAAGCACAGAAATGGCTAACGTCTGAATCTGATTCTGTTTTCTGCATATTTTTGTACTAATATTCAGTTTAGAAGAAACACAATGTGATAGGCATAGCTTTTATGAATGTATTTGGAGGTGGGAGGGGTAATGAGGCATTACCTCATTAATTTGTTCTGTTTTCATTAATTCTTTTTCTTTCGGCTGTTCCCATTAGGGGTCACCACAGTGGATTATCTGTTTCCATTTCTTCCTGTCCTCTGCATCTTGCTGTGTCACACCAACCACCTGCATGTCCTCTCTCACTATATCCATAAACCTTATCTTAGGCCTTCCTCTTTTCCTCTTACCTGACAGCTCCATCCTTAGCATCCTTTTCCCAATATACCCAGCATCCCTCCTTAGCACATGTCCAGACCAATGCAATCTCGCCTCTCTGGCTTTGTCTCCAAACCGTCCAACCTGGGCTGACCCTCTAATATACTTATCCCTAATCCTGTCTACCCTCGTCACACCCAGTGCAAATCTTAACATCTTTAACTCTGCCACATCCAGCTCTGACTCCTGCCTTTTTGTCAGTGCCACTGTTTCCAACCATATAACATAGCTGGTCTCACTACCCTCTTGTAGACCTTCCCTTTCACTCTTACTGCTAGTCGTCTGTCACAAATCACTCCTGACACTCTTCTCCACCCATTCCACTCTGCCTGTACTCTCTTTTTCACCTCTCTTCCACACTCGCCATTACTCTGAACTGTTGATCCCAAGTATTTAAACTCATCCACCTTCGCCAGCTCTACTCCCTGCATCCTCACCATTCCTCTATCCTCCCTCTCATTCACACACATATATTTTGTCTTAGTCCTGCTGACCTTCATTCCTCTCCTCTCTAGAGCATATCTCCACCTCTCCAGGGTCTCCTCCACCTGTTCCCTACTCTCACTACATATCACAATGTCATCTGCAAACATTATAGTCCATGGGGACTCCTGTCTGATCTCATCTGTCAACCTGTCTATCACCACTGCAAATATGAAAGGGCTCAGAGCTGATCCTTGATGTAATCCCACCTCCACCTTAAACGGATCTGTCACTCCCACTGCAGATCTCACCGCTGTCACACTACCCTCATACATATCCTGTACCACTCTTACATACTTCTCTGCCACTCCCGATTTCCTCATACAATACCTCATCTCCTCTCCAGGCACCCAGTCATATGCTTTCTCTAAATCCACAAAGACACAATGCAACTCCTTTTGACCTTCTCTGTACTTCTCTATCAACACTCTCAGAGCAAACATCGCATCTGTAGTGCTTTTTCCTGGCATGAAACCATACTGCTGATCACTAATCATCACCTCCCTTCTTAACCTAGCTTCTACTACTCTTTCCCATAATTTCATGCTGTGACTTTAATGATATTTTAATATTTTAGAGCCCATTTAAAATATATCAAGTTTTTCATGGACAGACACTTTTGCTCCTCGGAAATTCAAGTTGTTTGACTCTTTCAGTCTGGTATAATTAAGGTACATCAACTAGCAGTGTCACAGTACTGATGGCTGAAGCACATTTCCATATGCTGATACCCACAAACTAATCTAGCTTTATGTTCATTTTCACAGTTTTTCCCCATTACTGTAATTTCTATATTAGACACTGACAAACATTCCCTTAGGCATTGTCCTGGGTATTATTTGGTATTTTGTCTTCCAGTTTCATTCACAAGTAGTAACGTTACAATTACATACAGTCTATGTTAATATATCGATCAAGAACATTTAATGCTCTGTATATGAATAATCATCTAAAAAATATGAGGAAAAAAGACAGTTTGAAAATGCAAGTTCATGGTTTTAGTGAACATATATGGAAACTATTATGAGAGATGGGAAAGCAAGGTACTGTCTTAAGTAGAATTTGCAGTTTATATGTCAGACAGAAAACAGGAAAGATTATTTGGGTGACCTTCTCCTTGTTTCTCCTCAGACTATTTTTTTTTTACTTAGCATTTATTTTGGGAAGTGACATGTACAGTAGATTCAAAAAAGAATAATTTCACTATAGTTACAACAGTAAATAAATATGTATGTATGTATATATTTATATACATACATATTTATATATATATATATATATATATATATATATATATATATATATATATATATATGCGCCGTCTGAGGGGGGTTGGGCATCAGGCTAGCAACCCATTCTTGTAAAACCAGTACCTGCTACGGAAACAATGAGTGCTGAAGGGCACTTGTTGCCCAATGTGCTGAATGCACGGGAGCGAATCCAGGATATATATATTTATATATATATATATATATATATATATATATATATATATATATATATAGGTCTACCTGATAATGCTGAAACTGCAAAATGCCGACAACGAGAACACCGACACTGGAATATTGACAACAGAGATGATCGACAGTTGAAAATCCTGACGCTGAGAACACCGACATGTTAAGGTAAGTGTGGGGTTAGGGTTAGGGGCAGATTAAGTGAGTTAGGGTTAGGGCGCGGGTCAGGTGAGTGTGCGATAGTGACAGACTGTAGGGTTAGGGGTGGGTTAAGTGAGTTAGGGTTAGGGCGCGGGTTAGGTGAGTGTGCGATAGTGGCGGACCTTAGGGTTAGGGTTTGGGTCAAGGTTAGTGCAAAGATATATAAGGTTTAGTGTAGGTTTGTAAGGTTTTTGGTGTGCTTGTGTTGTGTGTGCTTTTTGGACAGGGGATTTGTTTTGTTTGTTGATTGTCGGGATTGTGGTTTGTCGGGCATGTGAATTTTTGTGTTTTTGAACTTTCGGTTTTGTGGTGTCTGTGATTTGGTTGTCGGTGTTTTCACGTGTTGGTGTTATCAGGTAGACCCATATATGTGTGTGTGTGTGTGTGTGTGTGTGTATATATATATATATATATATATATATATATATAAAGTAAAGGAAGCAACAGACCACGGCATTTTCTACAGCCGTGGTCTGTTGCTTCCTTTACTTTTTATGCATTTGGATCATATCTTGGAAGTACAGTTTACCAGCATCTCCTGTTTTGTACTTTTCTTGGATATATATATATATATATATATATATATATATATATATATATATATATATATCATCTGCAAAAAAATCTGTCATTGAGGTGTCTAGACTCTGCAGTGCTGCAGAAACTAACACACTACAGCAAAATCCTCTCCCATTTCACTGAAAATTAACACTCAATAGGTATCATTCTCCTGCCATTTGGGGTTGTGGTACAAGTGTTTGTCTTCATTTATAGCTGGTGCTGCAAGTTACGTAGCCTTTTTCTGCTTTGTAGCTTAAAAATGTGACCAGAAATACAGCACAATGTCTCACAACTTGCTTTATAATACAAATATGTATGTACACAAGTAAATAAATTCACAGCTTATTAATGAAGTCTGTGTGACACATTGTCACAAAATAATAACACAAGTATGCACAACATGCAGTCTTGGAATCTGACCTCAGCTTGTTATCTGTAGAAAATATACAACCACAGTACAGTTTAATTGGTTATCACAACAGTTCATTTTTTGGTTACAGCCTTGAGAATTGCTGCCAGAGATAAGGTGAATAACATAAGAATGTACATGGAAACCATTTTGTTCACTGATTAGTGCATCTGGAGCGTTTCTCCCTGGGCCTTCGCTGAAAATAGGCTCTGTCCTAGTTGGACTTTCTCAGGTCAACAAATGTTAAATAAATAAATAAAATAAAATAGTGTGCCTGTGTGTCAGACAGCTGAATATCCTTTGCTATGGTGTACTTTAGCAAGATAGCTAGCTAGACAGCAGAACAGAGAACAGAAACGAACATGCTAGTGCATCTCTGCAAAAAACAAGACACAAGCAGGTATCTAGATCAAAGGGTGGCACATGATAAAGGCAGGTCAGGTAGTTAGACTGATAGGTCAGAGATAGGGCATGACACACATAGAACAAAGTAGGAGAGGCTACAGACAGTAAAGCTTGGTATGGAGCTGCACAGATCCATGTGACTGTAAGCAACAGCATTAACTAGTGCAAATTACAAACCAGCAAAAGAACTGGGGTCCAGGGGTTGGCATAATGGTTAAGATGCTTACCTCACAATTACATGGCACAGGGTTTGATTCTCACCCTGGGAAACATGGTTGGGCATTAAAATGACTCCTGGGGTCACTAGCCTAGCAATCACCTATGAACCTATAAAAATTTGGGGGATGGTAAAGATTAGGGCGTTTATTTTGCAGACAGACAGTACTTGGTTTGATTATCACTTTTGGAAGGATAATTGGCTAGATAGGTCAGTTTGCTAGGACAAAGAAGGAAAAATGGGAGAGACAACCAACATACTACAGAAATCCCAAGTGCCAAAATGAGAACAAGTGCTTGATTAAAGGTATAATGAGACAGGAAGAGGTAGGTTATATATGCCTGGTCTACAATGTCCTAATTGGATGCAGGACATCATTATTCTTTAGGGAAAACGTGGCTAGGCTTAGAAAGGACCCTTGGGTTGTTACCCTAGTAACAGTTTATGAATCTATGAAGCTGTGATAGTGCTGTGTCAAGGAGATCACAAAGTAGGGAAGAATTAAGGCCATTGAGTGGACAGAAGGAAACTCCAGGGAAAGTAGGAAAAGGACAGTCATACTGAGTATGTCTGCAAGAATAAAACAGAAAGTAAATAGACAGGAACAATGCAGAGGATACTTTGAACAAGCAGGGCTGACAGAATGAGGCAATTAAATGTAGTGAGTTCATGGTAGTGCTCAGCTTTGCCAGAAGTGCAAGCAGGAAGTTGGCAGGAAGTTGGCTGACATAGAAGCCCTAGTAAATGATATTGCTAAGGTAAGATAGAAATGAAGATTAATATCATACAATATAGGGTATTAAAGAATGACAGCATAGGTAAGGATAGTTGCTATATGTCAGGGATGGATTAGAGGGGGCTATAGCAGAAGAGGGAGACAGAAAGAAAGAGAGAGACAGGAAAGGAAGAGGATGAGACAGCTAAAGAAAGAGGGGGGGGGGTGCTCACTTTGTGTCCTTTTATAGGTTCATAAGTAAGTACTAAGCTAACTGCCCTTCCAAGCTATTTTGTTTCCCTTTTTGTGCTCGAATTAACCTATGCCATTTGGTTAGAGATTGGACTTACCCATCCCATAGTCAATGATTATATCTTACCCCAATGAGAATGACTGGGATCATACCACAACTAACTTAAGGGGACCCATACATGGGCAAAAGCATTTAGGAGCTGCATCTGTCCATTAGTAGTAAAGGGGACAGTCCTGGGGTAAATTTTCTGTTTCTCATCCATAGGTCCAAGTTGCGCTTGAATGTAAACAAGGATGAACTTTGTTTTATGTTGATGGGGAGTCTGTTTAAGAACAGCGATATCCTCTCTAAGATATATCTGTCCCTCCAAACCATTCTCTTGATTTTGAAGAAGAGACTTAGATCCCTAGACTGAGTATCTCTGATGTCATTTGACCTGCTGATGTGCAGTAAATCCATCAATAATGTGTCAGAGGATGACTTGTATACTAGATGCAGGTCACCTCTTAGCAGTCTGTAGGATACCGAGTATAGTGACATGGCTTTGAGTCAGTCCATATAGAATATGTTGTTTAGGCCTTGTATCCTTTAGTAAGGTATCTAGGGCGGCCACGGTGGTGCAGTGGTTAGCATTGCTGCCTCACAGCAAGAGGTTCTCCGGTTCGATCCTCGGCTGGGGTGCCTTCTGTGCGGAGTCTGCATGTCCTCCCTGTGGTCGCGTGGGTTTCCTCCGGGTGCTCCGGTTTCCTCCCACATCCCAAAGACATGCTGCAGGTGGACTGGACTCTCTAAATTGGCCCTAGGTGTGCGTGTGAGTGTGCCTTCTGTGGAAGGTTGGGCGCCGGGCTGGCAACTCGACACTGTAAAACTCCACTGCCATTCAATGTGCGGACAAGGTGATCCGCTGTGGCAACCCCTAACTGGGAAAAAGCCGAAAGAAGAAGAAGATCCTTTAGTAAGGTATCTATGTAGGTGCTCCAGTTGTTGCATGTGTCTGGACAGGTACATACTAAAGGGGGCATTACATTCAATGATTGACCTAATGAAGCCTGAGTTAAGGGGAAGAATGACATCCCTAGATCTAAACACAATCCATTTTTTTATGAGCTGTGCAATATAGAAGGATTTTCTTACAGCAGTGGACACGTTGGTCAAAACTTAGGTCACTGTCCATATAAGTTCCCAAATCCGAAACAAGTGGGTCAACTCTTACGATTGTATTGTTAATGTGATAGTTCCCTGGGGTAGATGACTTCCCAAAGGATACAGTAATGCATGGGTACCAGTTATTTATATGGTGCAAACCTTCCTGCAGGATGGCTTAGTCATTTGGGCATTCAATGGCTGCTCCTAGCTTGCAGTCATTTAAACCTTTTATGGACTGAAAGGGAGAGGTTTGATACTGAGACACTCTGCAGACACTGCAATTCCAGTGATGAAAAGTTGTTATGGACAGGATTAAAGGATCAGCAGGCAGAAAGAAGGTGGTTATGATGGCAGACCTCACTCTACCTAAAGCAGACTTGAGTAACCTATTTGGTTGTGTGGGCAGAGAAAACAGGCTGATTAAGATATTGAGCTAAGAAGGGTTCATACTGAAGGTAATGGCCGAACCAGGATAGGGAGAATTCATGGTTAAGGTTTCTACAAAATGGATGAGGTAAGAGATTTACATTGAGAATACACCTGTGTGGTTCTCACCAGCTATGGAAAGGAAACAAGGCTTGGCCAAAAAGACCACAGTCTGTGATTACAGTAGGTCAATTATGGGAGGATGGTGGAGTTAATAAGAGAGGGTACTAGTAAATGGGTGTAATGGATAGGAGTTGAAGGGCTGTGGAGTAAAATAAATGTTATTTTGGGGGTTACGGAAAAGTGACTGATGAGGTTAGAAAGGCAGATAGGAGTAGGAAGCATTATGCTTCATTGAGAAGATGACAGTAGTTACTGAGACCAAGCAGGTGAAATAGAGGGAATGGAAGAAGATGGGCAAATAGAACAGTTATACAGAGGTCAGAAATAAAGCAGCAAATGTATGAGAAGGACAAAGGAGGAATAGGAAAATTGGATTATAGTTTTCTTTTATTATGTAAGAGACCGAATGAAGGTGCTAATGGAAACAGATGAATTGGCTTGGAAAGGCCAGAAATGTAAAGATGCTAATGTAGGATACCGAGTATTCACCAGAGAAAAGGAGGTTAAGTTACCAATGTGACAGGACAAGAGAGAAGAGTGAGTGGCCAGTCAAAGGAGGTGATAACAGCTGAGGAACTCACCAAGGTGATAGGGACCTTAAGGGATGATAACTTGCAAGTCTCCCATGGGAATTCCTGCTACAGTCCTCAAGAAGACTGCTGGAACACCAGCTGAACCTCTGACTGAGCTTGACAGCAGGTTCTAAGAGGAGGGTGGTCCTGGGGGATTAAAAGTAAGTAATGGTGGTTTCCATGTATAAATGTGGTGCAGAGAGTAGCCTAGAGAATTATAGACAAGTGAATCTGATTCCACTGTTGGGTAAAGTGATGGTGGCATTCTTAAAACTGAAGTTCATTCATCCATGGAGCAGGATAGACTTCTAATAAATTCCATTATGGATCCATGGTGGGTATGCCCTGTCAATGTCAAAGTAACCTGACACACGTCTGGGACTGGGTTAATAGGGAGGTGGCTAGAGCTGACCCATGGGTGTGTTGCATCCATTCTTGAGTAAAGCCTTTGATTTAGCCTCCCTCCACCACAGGCTTTTTGTAACCTTAAAGGAGGTAGGAATGGTGGCAATATGTGGAGGTGCATAGAAAGGTACTCAGAAGACATAAACCAGAGGGTGGTAGTTGTGGTGGTGGTGGGGGGGGGGGGCTGAAATATTTTGGGGAAGAGGTGACAAGCAGTGTCCCACAGGAATCAGTTTAATATCTAGCTCTATTTAATGTGCTCATCTCTCATTTCAGATGGGTCGGGGAAAACTGGATTATTGTCTCACTCTGCATGTGAGACCAATGTTTGGGACAGAAGTATCCGATGGGGATATGAAAGTGAAAGGGACATGAACAGGCTGGAAGTGTGATCTAAAAAGGGCAGCTCCATTTCAGTCCTTCCATGTACTTGGTGATTGACATGGAGAAAAATTATCCAGTATGTATTTTGAGTGGGTAACCTTAAAAACCAGGAGCAAAAGGAAACACAAACAGTCAGGCTCAGTGTAAGAAGGCAGAAGTAGGGGCAAGCCAAATGTTGGACTGCATGTATCCCAGGGCTAAGAATCTAGGAAAAGGGTGGGTATGATGCCTCTCTATCAGGTCCTTGTAAGACTACAGCTGGAATACTGCATGCAGTTCTGGTGGCCTTACAGGGAAACATAAGTAATACCACTGGAAAGAATAAACAGAAAGGCAATGAGGATGATGAGGAGAGAGAGAGAGAGAGAGAGAGAATATCAGATTAAAGGAGGCTTAAGGAAACTGATCTCTTTTATTATACAAAAGAGAAGAGAAAGAGGGTATGATATGCAATGGGATTATAATGGATGGGAGGGACAGAATGGGTGGGAGAGGATATATCAATTAGATTAACAGAATCCAGTTCATCCTGAACATTAGAATATATTGCTTCCCTGAGAATGTGGTAGGCAGGTGGAATGAGTTGCCATAAATGGTAGTAGAAACTAATACAGTCAGCACAGAGAAAAAGCCTGGACTACCTGGAGTGACAGCATGGTAGTAGGGGAAGTAGAAGGGGTGGGGGGTTGCTTTTGTGGGCTACAACTCTCTAGTAGAGCAGATAGACAGAAAGTTTCATGCTGCTTACATTTTATGATAAATGTTAAGTATGATTTGCCACTTGCTGGCATAGTGATGAGTAAGATGTCAGTCAGACATATGAGTAATGACTGCACTGAACACAGATGTTTACAGCCAGTGTGCACTACAGCACATGACTAACATTCCAAATGCAGTTATTTATAATGGCACATAGCATGCAAAACAAAGTTGTGCTATATTGGTAAATATTACTAATACTGTTATAAGAAAGCATCTACAACACTGGTCTGTAACATCCATAACTACATATATAAAGCAGTCAGACATTAATAGAAATCATCAGTTACTGTAGTGTAATAAAATATAGTATATTATACAAAATAATATAATTTTGAAATTTCAGGCTTGCCTGTTTTTAGACAGGCTGTTCTCCTCTGACATTTGGTGGAGGTTCTAAAAGATGTCTCTGCCTTTGGTGGAGGTCACCACAATGATGATGATGATGTTATCTCTAACGTCTCCTAGAATCACAATACCGCTAGCAAAAGTCAGAAACCATTTCCAGGCATGTATCTTGGTACTGTCACTAGGGGTTCCCAGGATCACAGCATGGGTTATATTTAGAGGAGAGGGTCCATCACAGAAGATGAACTCATATAATCTCCTGTCAGTTTTAGGGAGAATTTTTTTTCAGATTCTTACTTTGACTTCATATTCAGCAGTAAAACAATCCATAATTCAAGATGTAATTCATAAGATGCAAGATGACACAGACAATAAGCTCTATGGCATGAACTGGTGTTTTATAATCAGGCAACAGCAATATGCCATGAATACTGACAATGGAAATATGCCAAATAGTACTGATGAGAAATGAAAGGCAACAGCCTCAGTATGTTCGTTTTGTTACATAGTTAAGTACTAGTCTAAATGCCTTTGTGGGCCATTTAAGCCTAGCTAATTTCCCTCACAGGTTGAAAATCAAGTTGTGTACTTTTTGTCTATGAGGGTAAACACCTTAAGCTATTTCATAGGTAAATACTAGGAATCATTCTGCAAACTATTACATGCCTAAACAATAACCAGACAGTGACTAAAGGTGAGAATTAAACTATGTACCTTGTGTCTGTGAGGTAAATACCTTAACCATTAAACCAACCCCATAATGATATGTATAAATGTGCAACAGTATGATAAATATATTTTAGAATAATATACTGGTAACCAGATCATACTGCCTGTGGGTTAAATGTTAGCATTAAATATTTTCACTTTCTATTCTGCACACTTGCAAGGTTTTCTCAATTAATATACATAACTGCACCTGGTGGTGCTAGGTGACACTGCACCTGGTGGTGCTAGGTGACACTGCACCTGCAAACTTCTGATGAGGTGGATGAAATCACTGCAGCTTGCTTCTAGGTTACTGACTGGTACAAATTCATTTTGCTTCCAATAATGTACCTGAGTCAATGTTTGGAGCCTAGGTATGACCTTGTAGTCCCTATTAAAACCTGGTGTTGTAGAGGTTAACTTATAGTTTCATTAGGTAGACCTCGTATTGGTAGTTCAAGTAAGAACAGGAGCTGCCACCACATTTATTAGGTACTTCCAGAAGGAGTTGAGTAGTGTTTAGCTATGCATGCTTTGAGCTTGGTCCTGAAAACATAAACTGGCTTAGCCTTGTCTGGGTGTGCGGCATACTTTTAATATGCAATATGAAGAATTTTTTGTCATGTTACGTCGTTTTCATGGGAAGAAGGGAACAGGTGACAGGAGATGCAGATCAAGAATTTCATTGTATATCAGTGGCATTAAAAAGTAATGGTATAATTGAAGGTATAAAGTGTTAAAAGATCAGAAAGGTAGCTCTTGAGTTCTGCAAACAGAGATGCAGGACTTAAGACTGGAAGAATGGAAGTGCTGCTTATAATCACTCACTGTGGAGACATATAAAAAGACATTTACAAATGTCCAAGAATCCAGCTGAAAATCCTGTGGAATAGCAGAGGAGGTTAGAATGGCGACAAAGCTAGAAAGTGAGATATGAAGGTAGTTAGCCAATGTGCCAACACTTTAGGCTAAACTACTAGGCTACTTAGTTGTGTAGGAATTGAGTTGATCAGTAGAGGTGATCACTGATGTATGAATGCAGGTCATTGACAGAGCTTCCATCTGAGCATGAGCAGTACGTAACAACATTGAGCTGTACTACTTCTAGACAGGACGACAAAAGTGCTGCACAATTCATGCCACTGATTACATGACATACAGCTAAAGTACTTATATTTACCACCCTCCAGAAGGAGATGAGAAGCTGTGGGAATGCAGTAGCAGAAGTGATGTCAAATGAAGTCTCTGCCCTTTTGCTGGCATAACACAAAGTAACCTCATGGCTGCCTGGATGACTGCCCCTTAGAGGCTTGAATGATTGGCAGGCATAGGGCAAAAATGATATAATAAAAATATTTCTGATTGTGTGTGATGATCGCCAAATGCACCCATCACCTTTGTTTGCATTCACACTGTCAATAAACTAGCTCTGTAAAATCTGACTTTTACCATAAAGATCAGCTAAAGGCCCTTGAAGCAAATGTCTTGTGTGGAGTTCTCTCTATCATACAACTGCAGAAGAAATAAAAAAGTAGATGAAAGTCATCAAACCTGAAGAAACCATAGTAGTGCTCGTATCTCTCAACTGTCCAGATTTTTGCAGACTGTCCAGATTGTAGATATATATATTTGTATGTTTCTCATATAATTGTGATTTTCTGACAAACCACTGGCAAATCATTGAGAACTGGTCAGAAAATAATGGCAAACATGTTTTAGACTTAATATACTTTAGAAAATTCATGCTAATGCAAAACCTGTTATTCTATCAACCTTCTAGTTTGTAAGAGCAATATTTAAAAAGTGTCCCTATTTTTGGGCCTTTGTCCTCATTGTTAGTGGCTTTCTCCAGATTTCTTGCCCTAAGAGGTAGAGAGGTATAGTACTGCTGGTAACCTGGCCACCTTTCAGACAATGAGCACGCTGTTTTCCTGTACAGATAATAAGGCCTATATAGTAAGGTCTGGTTCTGGTTCTGACTTGTAGTGAAACATGTGGCTTTCTATGGAAATAGGCTCACTAGCTTCATGGGAATGGCACAGATACAATTACTCAAATAACTATTTGTAGTGTGTACTGTTAGCATAACTGCCCTCCAAGTACAGACATATATACGTGCATAAAAACAAAGATGCACACATTCACTTACCAAGATAGTAAGTCTTGGGTTTTACATTTGTCAATGGTGAGGTGAAAGAGACTAAAAGTACTTTAATTTGCTGAGTCTGCTGTCAGATGCCTCTCTACCTGTTTTGAGTCTTTTTTTATTATTTTTTTACAAATCATCACACTGAGCATAACATCTTGGATTACAATCCCATTGCAGCACAGAGAGAGAGAGAGAGAAAACAAAGAAATGATGAATAGAGGTACATGACTGGTTTAGCAAAAATATTTTTCTTGTACAAACGTTCACATAAAAAGCATTATATTATTTAGAAGTAGCATAGTTTCATCCAAGAGTTTTAGGCTAATGTTTAATTTGCTATTTTTTTCATAGTGCAATAGCTTTTTCCATCCTTTTTGATTTTTGTCTTTTTATGCAAAACATTTGTACACACTGAGCAGCTTGTTAACATCTTTTATTCATCACTTTCCCTTACCAAGGTAGGGCTAAAGGTTTCAGGCCTTTGAATACTGATATTTGCATTTCTTAGTGTGTTTTGTTTCTTTCTCTTTGTGAATTATGCCCCCTTCTCAAAGTATTTGCTGTTGAGCTTCACAGAAAAGAGTCACACTCAGTTAAAACCCTCATCACCTGAATGAAATCAGACGTCCTGGTCAACCAGTAGGTGTGTAAACAATAGCAAAACTCTTGCTGTCATAGTCTCTGTGGAACACTGCCATTGTTTGATTTTTCACTCCAGCTTAGCCTGCTGTTCTGCAAACCTCAGATCTCCCCACAGTATTGATGCAAAAACCAGAAGAAATTAACTAATGAATGGTAGTTTTTGAAGTATAAATATCTCACTTTATAAATCTGGTTTTGGAAATGAGAGACAAATTAAAAGATCAGTAATGCTTTGAACTGTCTGACCATTTGACCAGTGCATCAAGCTCCTAGCCGAACTGCTCTGACCTTTCAAAGCAGCTGTCACTGTAAAGCCCCCACTGCTAATGGAATAATCAAAGCTCCAAAAGCCCCTTGGCTGCATAACTCTAAGGCATCTCTGTGCTGAGACCACGGCACACCTTACATACTATCAATATGAACCTGATATACCTGGGTGTGTCTTTCCTGCTGCAGTATAACCTTGTATGCGTATACAGCAGTAATGTCTGGGTGCAAGGATCAGCAGCCCTCACTTTCAGTTACTGTCTCTTTCAGCAAAATTTATAAAGCTGGAGCTATAATGCTTTGAGGCACTATGGTTCATCATGGAAATTATAAGCAGGCAGTATGTTAAATATATAAATCGTGCATCAAAATGGAAAAGGCATTCAAAATATAGTAAAGACAGAGACTGGAGCAGACCCTAGCTACATTGCATAGTTTGCCAGCAATGATCATTTTGCCTGGAGCAGACCTCGGCTACATTGCACAGTTTGCCAGTGATAATCAATTTGCAATAATATTTTATTGCAACAGTAGCAGGAAAAAATCAGGATAATTAATCTCCCACTGCATTAAGGTGGACAAAAGGGACATAGATATAAGCATCCAAATTTAACAGAGGGGGCATGTTCTTCATATTTATATATATATGTGTGTGTGTGTGTGTGTGTGTGTGTGTGTGTGTGTGTGTATATATATATATATATATATATATATATATATATATATAAAATAATAATAATATTATATATGTACAGATACACATATATATGTAAATTTATAAAACACATACATGCTCAGATAAAAATTTGAATACATGGATGTATGTATAATGTTATATATGCTACTAATAAGCAATTTGTATAGCCAGGAGTTTGGAAGATTTTTTCTGAGTTTATTTTGTCCCCTGTACGAAAGCATGCTTTTAAATTTCCCCATTAAACCTTTTACATTTTTATTCAGAAAAAAAAAAAAGAAAACATAGTATGCTTGTCTCTCTGTATCAATCTCTATAACAGAATGCCTAACATATATCATATACATGCTATATATATAAAATTACATAGAGCAGTAAAGGTAACAAAGCTGGTATGTGTTACTTAATAATAAATATTTTTATCAAACACTGTTAAAAAAGAATGTAACACAACATCTTCCCAGAATTTCCTTTTAACATGTTGTGTATTTTGACACAAAATAAGACATGCCTCTGATTTACAAGATGACAATATATAAATGCATTATGCTGAATGTGTTGCTCATTGTTGTCAGCAGCGCTCAGGGGAAAGAATAGACCACTAACCTGCAAAACAAGCAAAGAGTCCCGGGGAGTGTCTGTTGCAGCTGTTGTAGGGGAGGCCTCGTCCTCTTGTATGCAGTGCTTCCTTTGTTTCAGTGCAGAAAGCCTTGTGAAATCGTCTGTCAAACTACTCTGCTGTATATGTGCATCTGCCGTCCCCTGTTTTCTCTTTCTGTGTCTCACTGCGGTACTGCTCCTCCCAGATTACACTGATTCCTCATCCTGCAGTCTGCAGTCCAGCACTTGGCTCGCTCTTCTGTCTAGCCTATTACTGTCTTATCTTAGCAACGTTTAGCAGTCTTCCACATGTATGGCCTAAAAAGGCAACATATTTTTCTAGGGATATTTTTCTATACTGAGAAACAAATTTCACGTGTGGAATTCAGACTCTGTTATACAAAGGGCACAGAGAAATGCTTGTTTCTAGAGCTAAGTGCAGCAATACTTTGTAGAATTTCAGTGAGTAGGAGAGAAGATTGGTGTCACCCACAGAACCAACTGACAACAAAGCTTGACAGTCAGCAGGCAGTAGGGAGAAATAAAAAGTGGAAGTATTTCGTTCTCATATATATATATATATATATATATATATATATATATATATATATATATATATATATATTTGTTTTATAAATACATACCAACTCCAGGAACACACAACAATCTACATAAGGGAAACTTCCTTACCCCCACTGTTTTGCAATCCTACTGTCCCCACTGGACTTTAATCGATCACACTGGAAGTTGATTAAATTGCTCAACAAAGTTTTCATTTGACATTAGCAAGGGGTGATTCCCACCACAATATATTTATTTATAATATGATATGAATATTAGTTAAAGAATGAGTTTAGTCAACAGTTACAGCTAAAATTCAGTGCTCTACTTAAAAAAGTTACCCTAGTTAATAAATATCATTCTTCAAAATACTGCATCTGAAGGATGGTATATGACCAGATCTTGAAGTGATCTTACTATCAGTGGACTTTGTTTTGCCAGACATACATACCTGATGCTATTGCCCCTTTCTATCTGCAGCTCTATCCAGTCAGCCTAAACTGTACATTAGTCTTGTGGTAACCAAACTGCACAAATCTGTTGATCCCATCTAGCAAGTGCATGACTTTACCTGAGCACAATGCCTCCCTTTTAGACAGATTTAGATAGATCAGTAACTGAGGCACCATCTACTAGGAATGAGTTTAATAAACAGGTGAGGAGGATGCCACTTTCAGTAGTTCTAGAGGATTCTGGACTTAGAAGTTTATTAACCTTATGACATGGTGCAAAATTCGGGTGCAGTTTATGTGCTAGCCATTCAGGATATTTTTTAAAAAATTATATGGATGTTGAAGTATTTCTACATGCATTTGAAGGCCTTAGCTTTCTCAGGTTTAACACAAATAAAATTATATATAGTGTGGTTCACAAAATTGGGCATAAACCTCTGTGTCACCAGATGGATAGCCAAATGGCTTACAGATAGAACACATGTTGTTAGAGTGGGGGAATCCACATCGAGCAAGAGGCCAGTCACCAGTGGAGTACCACAATACTCAGCGCTGGGCCCCCTCCTGTTTGGAATGTACTTTTCTGGTGTCAAGACAAATGTTGATGACCTTTGGCTGACCAAGTCTGCTGATGACTGCAAATTGGGGGGCAATCACTGACTCCTCAAATGATGTTGATATTTTACAGAATAGTCTGACAGAGACTAATGATTGGTGCCAGAGCCATGGCCTCAAACTAAATGTGAAGAAGTGCATAATAATAACCTTTAGGAACTCAAATACCCCTGCAAATGACAGCACTGATAACTCCCCCCTAAGAATGGACCCAGTGGTGAGACCCTTGGGTACTGAGATAGATAGTAATCTGAACTTTGACCACCATGTTTCCATGGTGGTGAGGAAGTTCTTCTATGTGGCTCAGCTTATAAGTAAGGGCATGGCATGCAGATTTTAGAATGTCATAGTACCACCATACTTGGCCTCATCAGAACAATAATTGAGTACAATGCATCCTTTGGCATGTACCTTACCAGGCACCTGCAACAACTGGAGCATCCTCAGAGGTTTCCCACTGAACGAATTAATAAGACTATAGTATACTGGAATTAACTGGAAACAACTGAAATGAGAAGTTTTCCCACTACTATACTTATAGCAGGTGATATTCATCCAAACCCAGGTCCAAACCCGAACCATACCTCTATTCCAAACACTCCTCCCACCTCAGCCCCTCTAACTACTCCCCCAAAACAAATCTCCTTCTATTCTATTAATACCAGAAGCATTCTCAACAAACTCAGTCAGTTCCATGCATGGATAGCAAATCATACCCCTGATGTCATTGCAGTAACAGGAACCTGGCTTAAACACCACAACCTAGATAAAGATATCCTCCTCCCCCGGCTGTAACCTGATTTGCCTGGACAGAATGAACAAAAAGGGTGGGGGAGTTGCCATAGTCTATTCTAGTAATCTCACTATTTCTCTCCTCACACATCCAAGGCCATCTTTCTCCCCAGCAGAAATACTGACAGTTAACCTTAAACTAAACAACTACACTACAATCACTATAGTAGTCACCTACATTCCACCAGGTGAGAATGTTCCAATACTGGAAAACATTCTCTCCTATTTGTCCCTGAGTATCCCAAATGAAACAATCCACCTTGGTGACATGAACACCAGTTGGCTAACCCTTAATAACCCTGGATCCACGTACAATATTAATCTATATGGATTTACCCAGCTAATTACTAAGCCAACACACTTTAACAACACCCACACTACAAATATCCACATAGATTGGATACTTGTCTCAGCTCCATCCAAATATCACAATCCTGAAACTCTCCATGATTGCCTGAGTGACCACCATCCATAAAAGTGCTAAGATATACTAGTCACCTCCCAAAACCATGCAAATCTTTTACTAGGCATAACCTCTCCAATTTTAACCCAGAAACTTTTAACACTCTAGAGTAAGCTGGGACGTCCTCACTCAGCTTCCCTTAGATGAGGCTGTCATTGCTTTCAACTCTCCTTTTCTGGATATTGTTAACTCACTAGCCCCACCTCGTAAAATCAGGACAAAAGCTAAAATATCTCCTTGGCTAACAAAAAACACAAGAACTCTCATGAAGTCTAGAGATAAGTTCTGGAAAAAATGGCTGCAAACAAAAAATCCTTATGATCTACAAAGATACAAAGAACAAAGAAACCTGGTCAAAAGACTAATCGACAAAGACAAAAAAGAATTCTACTATAACCCTCCTACAACACTAAAATCAGACCCCAAAAAATTCTGGCACACAATCAATCAAATGCTCCATCCAGGAAACCCTACCTCACCCAACCCTACCCCAGAAAAGACACCAGTAGAAACAGCCAACACCTTCAACACTTACTTCGTGGAATCAATATCCAATCTCTTTAACTCAAATAGCTCCAATATAAAGAACCCCACAAACCCAGCTTTCTTGTCAACAACAACTCCTTCCAAAATCTTTTCTCTCAAGCCCATCCCCACAACACACATTTGTACCTTACTCTCCAAACTTAAACCCTGCCCTGTATCGGCAGATAACATCCCATCCTACTTTCTCCAGTCAGCTGCCCACTCACTTGCCTATCCTATCTCTATCCTCATAAACCGTTCCATCTCAGAATCTAAAGTACCTTCCATCTGGAAACACTTCTACACCATACCTATCCACAAAGGAGGTAACTCCACTGAAATCTCTAACTTTAGGCCTATTGTCATCCTCTCCCCTCTATCTAAAATTCTTGAAAAGTGCATTTATACTCAAGTCATGGATCATCTCTCTCAGGAAAACCTACTTACACCTTTTCAACATGGTTTTTGACAAAAGCATAGTACCTATACGGAACTCCTATCCTTTCTCAATACTATTTCCCTGGCTAGAGATGACCATAAACTTATCTCCTGTCTCTTCCTTGACCTCTCTAAGGCCTTCGATACCATCTCTCACTCTCTACTATTAAACAAACTGAACAACCTCAATTTCTCTCCTGATACAGTGGCATGGTTTGAAAGCTATCTAAGAGATAGATTCCAGTCTGTAAAATGGGATACTGCTCTATCTACTCCACTACAAATACAAATGGGAGTCCCTCAAGGATCCATTTTAGGGCCATTACTTTTCAACATCTTCACAAACTTGCTCTATACCTCCTGACCTCTCTCCTCTATTATACAATATGCTGATGACTCTACAGTCATAACTATAACTAACTCTCACTCAGAACTCTTAACAGCTACCCAGTCATCCTTTCACTCAGTAGAAACATGACTCTCCAACAACCAACTCATCCTAAACCCTAAAAAATAAAAATTCCTACTCTTCCTCCCTAAAGCAGCCAACCATATTAAGACCTCCTTCACTATCCAGTCACTCAATAAGACACCAATCGTAGCCGAATCAAGCTCAAAACTCCTTGGTATTACAATCGATGACCAACTAAAATTCGATCTACACATAAATAATTGTATCAGGAAAACCCACCCTAAGCTAGGTCTACTTTATAGAAATAACAAATTTCTTACTCAGGAAGCCAGGATAGCCCCCACTCATGCCTATCTTCTTCCTGCTTAACATATTGCTCTCAAATTCTTACTAACCTTAACTCCTCTCTTGCTAGACTCAGACTACATATCACAAAGTAGCTAGATTCGCAACCTAACAACCCTACAGATCTCACCACTGTCTCTCACTAAGAAACTTAAACTGTCTCGAACTGCCCCAACTCCTCCTTCTCTCTCAGCTCCAAACTATACACTCAATCCTATATCAGCCATCTTTCTGTCCAGCCTTGCACTCTATCATCTCCCACTATGCTCCTACAAGTAACCTCCATAGCTCTTCCCAAGACCTTTTAAAAATCTACAAGCCCAAATCTAAAGCAGGACAAAACATATATAGCTACCACCCCTCTATTGAATGGAACAAACTTCCCCTTGAGATTCGTACACAGGCACATTCCAAACAGTCAGATAAAAAAAAAAATCACACACCTGATTTTTGTACTTTATATTCCTTTCAGCTTACCTAATATGTGTACAACCAGCTGTTATCTGTATAAGATTTTGCTGTATTCTGCTTGTATAAAATCTGTATTAACTACTTAATGTTATGGCCCAGTGGACTTTCCTGGTAAATAAATGCCAATAAATAAACAAATAAAATAAATAAAATTCCCTCATACAGAGTTCAGCTTATGTTAAAAGTTATATTTTGATAGCCAACGCTTGATAATTTGAATGGTAGAAAATATAAAATGAATTAGAAAAATAATTCATTTTTTAATGTGACTGCATCTAATAAATCCATTGTGTGGGAAGGAGAGGGTGTTTTCTTCCCTTTATATAAGCTGTTATGGGGTGTGATCAGAAGAAGTGCGGATGACTTCCTGCAAAAAGAATTAGTAATCTTTAAAGCCAGAGTGGTAGCAGGCAGGACATTGCCTAGGGCAGTCTCCAGAAGTTGAGGATTAAAAAAAAACCCACAAAAGATGGGCTGGCACAGAGGGACAACTTCATTAGTTTGTAGACTTTTTAACTAACAGTGCAGAATTATACACTTACATGGATATTAATATTTCATGTAATATAAAAAATGAACAAACTCAGGAATCTGTCTAGTTCCAACCTCAACACCACAAGTGTTTTGGAAAAAATAAAAAACAGAGAAACTGTTGGTCTTAAAACTTTCTTGATGAACTCAGTTACAAGAATTTCCAAAATCATGAAACCCAGTTAGTGTTCCAAGCTACAGCCCTTTATCCATCACAGACAAGCGATCTTCAGTAATAAAAAATCAGAAATATTCTAACAATATTAAACGTTATCAGCTTTTATATACTTAGAAGTAATTGTGGAAAATACATGTAATTCAAAGATGGTTTCATAGATATTAGTATAGTTAAAAAAGGCAATGAGATGCAATTCATGCTTTCATTGATCTAATATGTTCCCACAATTCACTTGTAATAGTGTAGCTTGTGGCCAGATGCTTAGGGTCACTAATCTTATGAGCAATGAATGATCTGTAAAACAAGAATTAGATATGCTTGTGGAAGATTTAGATTCTATAGGGTATGACAGACATTAACTGTCTGATATAAGGGTAGAGTGGTAGTTGAACTGACAACTGCTGGGAAATAACAGGCTGCATTTCTCTTTTATGATACAATAATAGTTGAATAAGATTAGACAGATTATTACAAATAATTGGTCCATTCTGCTAGGTGCGGATGAAGTAAAAAAGCACTTTACCGATAGGTCAAGCATCACTTATAAACATGAGAATAGCCTTGGGTAGCAGCTTTGTTACAAATATTTGTTGAATACCAGTGAAAGGTCAGATGATAGGTACTTTTCCCCGTTTTAAATGCTACTCTTGCTATTATGATACCACTGATTCATATTTCCAGCACTCTGTTTTTTGTAAAAAAAATTAAATTCTAATCTGTATGCAGACTGTCACAGTAGAAATATTGTCTCTGGCTATTTGCACACAGTGTAGCATTTTACATGGACAAAAGCAATAGATGCCTTAAATACTGTATCTCAGAATCTTCTTCTTCTTCTTTCGGCTGCTCCCGTTAGGGGTTGCCACAGCAGATCAGCTGTTTGCATTTCTTCCTGTCCTCTGCATCTTGCTCTGTCACACCTGCATGTCCTCTCTCACCACATCCATAAAACTTATCTTAGGCCTCCCTCTTTTCCTGTTACCTGGCAGCTTCATCCTTAGCATCTTTTTCCCAATATACTCTGCATCCCTCCTCAGCATATGTCCAAACCAACATAATCTTGCCTCTCTGGCTTTCTCTCCAAATCTTCCAACCTGGGCTGACCCTCTAATGTACTTATTCCTAATCCTGTCCATCTTCGTCACACCTAGTGCAAATCTTAACATCTTCAACTCTGCCACGTTAAGCTCTGACTCCTGCCTTTTTGTCAATGCCACTGTCTCCAGCCCATATAACATAGCTGGTCTCACTACCCTCTTGTAGACCTTCCCTTTCACTGTTACTGGTACTCGTCTGTCACAAATCACTTCTGACACTCTTCTCCACCCACTCCATCCTGCCTATACTCTCTTCTTCACCTCTCTTCCACACTCACCATTACTCTGTACTGTTGATCCCAAGTACTTAAACTCATCCACCTTCGCCACCTCTACTCCCTGCATCCTCACCATTCCTCTATCCTCCCTCTGATTCACACACATATATTATGTCTTAATCCTGCTGACCTTCACTCCTCTTCTCTCCAGGGTCTCCTCCACCTGTTCCCTACTCTCACTACAGATCACAATGTCATCTGCAAACATCATAGTCCATGGGGACTCCTGTCTGATCTCATCTGTCAACCTGTCCATCACCACTGCAAATAAGAAAGGGCTCAGAGCTGATCCTTGATGTAATCCCACCTCCACCTTAAACGCATCCATCACTCCCACAGCAGACCTCACCGCTGTCACACTACCCACGTACATATGCTGTACCACTCTTACATACTTCTCTGACACTCCCGACTTCCTCATACAATACCACAACTCCTCTCTAGGCACCCTGTCATATGCTTTCTCTAAATCCACAAAGACACAATGCAACTCCTTCTGACCTTCTCTGTATTTCTCCATCAACACTCTCAGAGCAAACATCGCATCTGTAGTGCTCTTTCCTGGCATGAAACTATACTGCTGATCACTAATCATCACCTCCCTTCTTAACCTAGCTTTCACTACTCTTTCCAATTACTTCATGCTGTGAGTGATCAGTTTAATCCCTCTGTAGTTACTACAGCTCTGCACATCACCCTTATTCTTAAAAATCAGTACCAAAACACTTTTTCTCCATTCCTCAGGCATCCTCTCACTTTCCAACATTTCATTAAACATTCTAGTTAAAAACTCCACTGCCATTTCACCTAAACACCTCCATGCTTCCACAGGTATGTCATCTGGACCAACAGCCTTTCCATTCTTCATCCTCTTCATAGCTATCCTTACTTCCTCCTTGCTAATCCACTGCACTTCATGATTCACTATCCGCACATCATCCAACCTTCTCTTCCTCTCATTCTCTTCATTCAGCAACCCCTCAAAGTACTCTTTCCATCTGCTCAACACACTCTCCTCGCTTGTGAGTACGTTTCCCTCATTATCCTTTATCACCCTTACCTGCTGCACATCTTTACTAGCTCGGTCCCTCTGTCTAGCCAGGTCCTTTTCTCCCTCCTTAGTGTCCAACCTTTTATACAACTCTTCATACACCTTATCCCCAGCCTTCACCACCTCTCTCTTTGCCATGCACCTCATCTCCTTATACTCTTGTCTACTTTCTTCATCTCTTTGACAATCCCACTTCTTCACCAACCTCTTTCTCTGTATACTCTCCTATACTTCTTCATTCCACCACCAGGTCTCCTTGTCCTCCTTCATCTTTCCAGATGTCACACCAAGCACCTTTCTAGCCATCTCTCTTACTAGCTCTGCTGTTCTTACCCAGCTATTCGGTAACTCTTCACTGCCACCCAGTGCCTGTCTTAACTCTTCTCTGAACATCACCTCACAATTACCCTTTTTCAATTTCCACCATTTGATCCTTGGTGGTGCCCTCACACTCATCCTCCTCTTCTTGATCACCAATGTCATCCTACAAACCACCATCCTATGCTGCCTAACTACACTTTCCCCTGCCACCACTTTACAGTCTCCAATCTCCTTCAGACTGGCCCTTCTACATAAGATATAATCCACCTGTGTGCATCTTCTTCCACTCTTGTATGTCACCCTATGCTCCTCCCTCTTGTTAAAATACATATTCATCACAACCATGTCCATCCTTTTCGCAAAATCCACTACCATCTGACCTTCTGCATTCCTTTGCTTAACACCATACCTACCCATAACTTCCTCATCCCCTCTGTTCCCTTCATCAACATGCCCATTGAAATCTGCTCCAATCACCAGTCTCTCACCCTTGGGTACAGTCATCACCACTTCATCCAACTCACTCCAAAATTTTTCTTTCTCATCCACTGCACACCCAACTTGTAGAGCATATGCACTAACAACATTCATCATTACACCACCAATTTCCAGCCTCATAAACATCACTCTATCCGACACTCTTTTCAGCCCCAAAACACTCTTAGCATACTGTTCCTTCAGGATAATGCCGACGCCATTTCTCCTCCCATCCACACCATGATAAAACAATTTGAAACCATCTCTGATACACCTAGCCTTGCCCCCCTTCCATCTGGTCTCTTGCACACACAATATACCAACCTTCCTTCGGTCCATTATATCAGCTAGCTCTCTCCCTATACCAGTCATACTGCCAACATTCAAAGTTCCGACCCTTACTATCACAGTCCTAGCCTTTACCTGCCTTCGGGCATGCCTTCCCCCTCTTCTCCTCCTTCAGCCAACAGTAGCCCAATTTCTGCCAGCACCCTGTTGGCCAACAGTACTAGTGGTGGTCGTTGTTAACCCGGGCCTCGACCAATCCGGTAAGTATTTCTATACTGTTGTCTGCATGTAAGATTTGGCAAAATTTAATGCTGGATGCTCTTCCTGATGCAACCCTCCCCATTTATCCGGGCTTGGGACCAGCACAAAGAAATGCACTGGCTTGTGCATCCCCAGTGGCTGGGTCAGTGTGAGTATCTCAGAATAGATGCCTTAAATATTGTATCTCAGAATAGATGCCTTAAATACTTTATCTCAGAAAATTCATCTGAAACAAAAAGAAAAGGCTAAAATAATGCGCTGGTGATGGTGTGAGCCATCAATTTTCTTTCATAGTTGTTGAACTCATGCAGTAGAGTAGGTTGATGTATGATAACTCACACTGAGCCAGGGGAATATTATTGAATTTCCAATACAGGGCTGATAAATAACCAGTTCTCAGTAGTGTACTGTTAGCATTAAACCAATTTTGAAATAGACCCATTCAGACTAAAAAGTGATGTATATTATTTTTAATTTGCTTTCTCATGTTCCCGTGTTATTCACTGTCATACTTCAACTATCACAATATAACTTCTTCAAATGAAGCAGATGAGGCTGGTGACTTCAGAGTGTGGGGGGGGGTGCTGCAGAAAACAAATGAGATGGAGCTAATTGGAATGGTGTGTGGCTCTGTTATGACAGGTTAATGACTACCACTTGTGATCATACAGCATATGATGTCAATCACATTCATCCAAAATCTACCTCAACACCCATTTATTACAGCCACTTTATGGACTATATGCATCTCAGATGTTTCACTGCAATCAACTAAAACCAGCTTTAAGTGAAATGTAGCACTAGATAAAGAAATTGATTACCCCCATTGCACACTGCCCCCCGTATGTCCCCAGTGCCCCTCTCCTGTTTTTCCCTTCCCTCCATCCCGGCCACACATGATCCAGATAGATTACTTTTTTCCCGCTTTTTTCACACTTTGGACTAAATTCCAAAAGACTTACTCCGGACTCCAGTGTAAGTCTGTCCTGATTCTGAAAGACATGCTCTTAGTGTAAGTGACTTACTTTGGTAAAATGAATACTTATAAACAGGCTCACAGCAGGGGCCAGATTCTCAAAGACTTGCTCTTAGTGTGAGTGACCTACTTTGGCAGAAAATTAAGTCATCTCTTGCAAAACTTTGGAATGTGAGAAAACTGGAGAGCCTGAAGACAACCCACACAGAGCCAGTAAGCTTAGGCTTTGAAGTAAACTGAATGACAATATTCTGTCAGACACCAGTACTAACAGCTGTACCACTGTGTTCTCCCTGTTGAATATTAATACAATTTGAAGTTTGCTGTTTTCTTTAGGGGAATATTAGGAGATATGTGGATGCTAAGCTTGGACATCTGCTTCACTTTATTCTTTATTAGTTTAGGTATGATTTATTGAAGCCTGTTAAACTATATTGGATCACTTAAGCTTAACTAATTTATCAAATGAGAAAAAACTTCATCAACAGCATTACAATTAGAAATGTATCAAGAGAAAATTATCCATATTTATTTTATGCATATTGTTATGAGAACTGCTTTCTAGTAATGTCAGTGTCACTTATATTAGATTTACTATCGAATAAACATTTTTATATTACCTCTGGACTGAGTCACAGCTAAAATGTGTCCTTGGATTACTCCAGCGATCCCATTCATACACACTCATTCCTTTCATGAGATTTATAAGGTACGCTTTGAGTGATTTGTGACTTTTCCCTTTCACTATCATCAGTGTAAGAGTTTGAGGGGTACTGCCTATCCTTCATGTAAGATGGTAAAAAATGGAAGTTGTTTAGGCTTCATAAACACAAAACAAACAAAGAACCTGTAACCATTCCATTTTCTTATGATCCATTTAGAGGACGTGATCCCCACACCTAGAAAAATCCCCAAAAATAAGGGACAATGTGTTATTTCTTTTCTCTTGACTAGGCAACAAGGATTAGGCAGTGGTCACTGGCAGTATTTTATGGCATTCCCACTTCACGGCTTTTCTGACCTATTTATTGGAGTCAGACTGGGAGGTAGTGTTTTATTATAACCTGATTAGGATGGGTAGTTCAGTGGGTTATTGCCAGAGGTCCCATTACTTTTGTACTTCATTGAAGGGCTGAGTCTTGCAACCCATGCAATTCAGATTTATGACTTTATGAATAATCAGATTCTTAATTGCCTAGAAGTGCCATAGAATGTCTTTATTCATTTCACCTAACTTTATCAGGGAACCTTGCTGGCTAGGCTTACGTAGGCCCTTGGGCCGATAGCCTAGTACCTACCTATGAACCTACGAACCCATGGAAAGTGACAGATATACCCTGATGTCAGAAAAGAATTTGCTGAACTTACCCAGCAACACTTCAACCAGTAACCAGTCAGGATCATTATTCATTAAACTGAGGCAGGAATAGACAGCAACATTACCTCAAACTCCTGTCAGTGGGACTTTTTCTGTTGAAGCAAAGGATGTCTGTGGAGAGGTTGTATGACTAGGTGATGTTGTAAACTGCTAATAAGTGTGCATGCCATGTGAGTCTGTGCCTCTGTATGACTCCTGCAATGAGCTGACACCCCACTCAGGTTGAGCTTGTATACCTTCTACCCACTGAGTGCAAGGGTGGGCTTTGTTCCCTTATGACCCTGCATGGGATTAAGTAGGTAATGAATAAATACACATGTTAATTGACTTTTATGTGTCTGATTTTAGTATGGCACCATTAAAAAACATTTTAATTAAACAAAATGTTCAAATTTGCTTTAAGCTCCTCTGAATCAGGTCTGGACCTCTTCTGGAAGGTTAGTGTCACTATTTCAGAAAGGAAATCCTATGCATGCCATGTTCATTTATTCTATGAAAACTCGAAAATCATGCTGTTATTTATATATATATATATATATATATATATATATATATATATATATATATATATATACATACATATTTCCCCACATTGGACAAGTGTTTACTTGCTCTGGGAAAAACTACATAGTTCAGCATTTTCAGTTTCGTTATTTTGGTCTCAGCAAAATAATGTTCGGCTTTATGTTCTTTCGACCATCTAAAGTAGACCCGTATACATATATATAAATATATTTTAAATTGACCACTATTTTGCTGACACACTTTAGTCAACAGTTGTGAGAGATCACTCAATCCCCAGCACTGGGGAATATAACTTTTTCTCTGGGACTGTGAAATCTCTGAGTTAGAATAGATAATTATAATGGAGTATGGGGGTATGCAGGGGGCTTGCTCACCTGCAGAAACACTGTTTTAAAATTTGCATTGTCCAAGGAGTAATCTCAAACTATGCTCAGAAGCATGTTGATGGTTATTTGTCGATGTCCATGTGTAGACATTAGTGACATTGAAATTTCATCGGCACAGCCATTGTGACTATACCTATCTAATATAACACACACACACACACTCATGCACACAAGGAGAACTTGTAATTAGGCAGTTTTGGATAAGTACCTTTTTTACTGCATTGATTTTTATTTTCTGGAAAGTTCTAGGAATGCCCACCCTGCTTATATGGAAATATATACTATCCTAGACTGAACTAATGATAGATCTTTTATACTTGTCTAGGACTAAAGCAAGTATGGTCCCCAAGTAATAAAGTCTTGCCAATTCCCAAAGGCTTTGATGTTTTTAATATGCATTTTATAACTTAGGAGTTTACCAAAAGCGTTTAAGGCATTCTGTATATTGGGAAACATGCATTATGGTTGGGATACCACCAAGACCAGGTCATCTTTAAAGAAAACAAGTTTTCTTTCTTGCTTTACTTGTCCATCCAGTTTTTTTTTTTTTGCCCATTTTGTGTTGCTAGCATTGAATCTCTCAATAAATGTACTAATAGCTAAACTGCAATGATAATGAGGAAGGACTATAGGGGTCATCAATGTTTTATTCATCTACCTAGGGGAAAGAATTCTGAGAAAACTGGCCTAATTTACCACCATTTCATATACAGACTGAAGATTTGTTCTAAAGAAGTGATCAGGTTCTCCAGAAAGTTGTAATGCTTAAGAATCTGTAGCACATATGGCCAAGGTGTGGTGTCAAATATTTTTCAGCATCTATAGAAATAGTTAGGTCTAGATCTGTTTAATTCAGTCTGGTATTCTATAAGATAAATAACTATCAAGATATTATGCCATGTATTTCTGCCAGGAATAAACCAACAATGGTCGAAAAGTACTCCTTATACCTCTTATCCCATATTTCTATATAAAAGCTATAGTCTACAGTTAATAAACACATGGTCTGAATGCCCCTGTGGTTTCTATAAGCTTACCAGGATTTGTTATTTTTGAGAGCATAGTCTGATTTTAAGAAAAAATGTAAATTTCCCTTGAGAAATATTTGGCACAGTAGCTTTTTCTTTTCTTTCTTTTTTTTGGGGGTGGGGTGGGGTGGGATGTGTTTCATAGCTTATCTTGCAATCCACGAAGGCCTGGGGCTTTTAAAAATAATAACCACTGGATCAGACAGATATTTTCAGCCTTTGTAATTGATGCTGAAAAAAATTGTTATTCCTCTTTGTCTTATAAACTGGGAAGACAGACTGTATCCAGAAGACAAATATATCCTTCATTTATGGGTTTTCTGACTCTCAAAAATCTCAGCATAATGATTTTGGAATACTTGCAGAACTTCCTTCCAGAATATTCTTATGCTTTTGTTCACATATGTGTCACTCCTGCTCTGGGCCAGTAGTCAGGGAGCCCAAATCCTCACCACTGACACAGGTTGGTGATCTGGAAAAAAATGGAAGAAGCTTTAAACAGATATTCAGATTAGATGATAAAACTGCAAAAAAACTGCAAAAATCTGAGGTTGAAATGAAGTAAAATCTGGTTGAATATGACACTGTTCAAGAAGAGATGTTTCAAAAAACAATAGAATTAGAGGACAGAGCACATAGAGAAAACCTAAGATTTTCTGCTGTACCTTAGAAGCTGAAAGGAAATTTATTAAATTTATGAAAACACAAATAAGCAATGGGACTGGTATTCCACAGCAGGGCACATTGTGTGTATGCTCCAAGCCAGACTATGAGAAAATAATCTAGACCTTTAATAGTAAAGATGCAACCCTACCAGCAGAAAGAGTTGATTCTGACAAAACTGTGGTAGACAGCAGAGTGTTTCTGGAGAATGATTACTCACTGTAAACCAGGCAGAAGAGGAGTAAATGTGTATACTATTCAGGAATGTCGAAAAGCAGGAGTGAGATTTAAACTTCTGTACCCAGCTGTCTTCAAAGTATTCTACCCCGGAGGGTCAAAATACATATATATTTTTTGGTACAGTGCAGGCTAAGGAGGAAATACAAAAAGTTTGTCCAACAAAATGTAAGCTGTGAAACAGAAAAGATTCTACTTCTTGTTCTAATAATAAAGAGCACAGGGAGACTGTGGTAGTGAAACCTTTTCCAATCTTTCAACAAAAAAAAAAAAAACCGCTTGAAAAAAGGAAAAAAGCACAAGAGTTGACTAGTAGAATTGAGAGTACATCGGAAATGAAGCAGAGACAGGATTTGGGAGATGGAGATGAACAGGAATAGAACCAGTAACTTGAAAATTGACAAATGTGGGATTACAAGTAATAATTTTATTTGTGAAACATGACAGAACAATAAAATCTGTAAATATTGGACTTTGTTAAACTTGTAGGGGAGTCTAAAGCATATGCCCTACTTCATTTCATTAATGTTCAAAAAATACTTAGGGGGGGGGAGGCGGAGGGCGAAAGTTAACTATAAGCAAAACTAATTTTTTTTTAATAGTAATATTTTTGTAGTGCATGATTTTCTTTGCATGCTGTAAAGTTTTCTCAGTTATTTTTAAGTGTAATGGGGATACTAATGTAAACAGGTGCTTCTGTTTTTTTTTGTTCTTTCTCCCTTCTTTCTTTTTCCTTGTTCAATTTTGAGAAATGTAGGCACTGCAATGTAAAAAAAAAAAAAAAAAAGGATAAATCCATCAAAACAAAAGGACTCTGAAATGGCCAGGTTCTCCAAAGTATATTGTTTTATTGAATGCACAAGCACTTTCACATATCAAACTGCTTCATCAGATGTTTATATTTAGATGAAAACACACTCATTTAAATACCATACTCATTCCTACCTAGTGTTATTAATGTATAAAAGGCCTAGACTTTAATTTGGGTTTGATAGGAATAAATTCATATTAGGAACATTGCTGAGCAGTTAGAATCCAAATGGATTATAAGATTAAGGGGAGACCATGGGCATGGACTCAATGAATTTGTTCCTATCAAACCCAAATTAAAGTCTAGGCCTCTTATACGTTAATAACACTAACATATAAAGATTTGTATATCATGTATTTGTGCATTTTAGAAGTTTTTTTATAAATAGAACAATTTTTAATACATTTTTTACTAGCAGGTTTGTTTAAGAGAAGGGTAGGGTTTATGTCACATGGTTATTTAGTGATTGATAAGTATGGTATTTAAATGAGTGTGTTTTAATCTCCATTTTATAGAAAGCCGTTGAGATGTAAGCATGTATGTATGTAAGACCTATCTGTTAATCAGTTTGTTTATATTTTATGATGTTGCTGTCCATCCTGATGTGTTTATATGTAATAAAACATCTAAACAAACTACTCCACATGCTTGTCATCTATGTTAGAGAGAGACAAGTGACATGGTGTCAGAAGAGGCATGTCTAAAAGGGCATGGTGTCAAAGGAAGCATGGCCAAAAATGATTTGTTGACAGAAAGAGCTCCAGTTTCTTCAATTTGAGTCTGAGAGGCACCCGGTTGGTATTGGAAGAATATAGAGGAGTGACTCATCCCTACTGCATGTATAACTCGCAGAACAGTTCACAAATAAATTTCAGATGTTAAAACTTGCTCAAATAATTTCTTATTTGCAAAATATAAAACAAGGTATACAGAACGCTCTAAACAATATTCAAATAAACTAATATGTCTGATATTGATAAAAATATTCGAATTACTATGGAAAATGTTTGAAATAAATCCAAATTGCATGAAACGAATAAAATAAGAGAAGACGACCACATTTTTGCTAAGCACATATTTTTCATATTAGTTAAAGATATTCGAGTTATCAGAAGTGTATAAAGTGTTCACATGTTTGTGTAGTATTTCAGTAAAGTTATTTCACAAGATAGGGACATTTCATAGGTTCATAGGTTCATAGGTAGGTACTAGGCTATCTGTCCGAGGGCATTTATAAGCCTAGCCAGAGTGTGTCGGCTTTCACCGCCCCATTGATTAATTAACTACGCCTCTGTCAAGCAGAGCCAATGAAGTGATCCCAGGGGTGTATTTTCTGTTACCCATCCACTCGTCAAGGTTTATCTTGAAGAGTGTTAGTGAGGGGCTCTGCCTAATGTAGTTAGGAATTTTGTTCCAAAGCATGGGGAGTTTCTGTGACAGGAATCTATCCCGCCAGCATGTTCTATCTATTGTTGTGGCAAGGTTTAGCTCACTAGAGCGCGTGGCTCGCAGTGATTTGGATTTCTTTAGGTGGAACATGTCCATCAATTCTGAGTTGAACATAGCTTTGTAAGTCAGGCAGAAATCACCTCTGAGTAAGTGATATGCCACTGAGTACAGCCAGAGTTTTTTCAGTCGGTCTGCATAGGACATATGTTTGAGGCCAGTAATCCTCTTGGTGAGATACTTTTGTGGTCTTTCCAGCTGTTTGAAGTGTCTTGTGAGATACATCCCAAATGGGGCATTGTACTCTATGATGGGTCTGATGAGTGACGAGTAGAGGAGCACTATAACCTCTTTATTTCTAGATGCGAACCCTTTAGTAATTAAAAGGGCCACACAGAAGGATTTCCTAACTACTTTGGCAATATGATTGTCAAAGGAGAGATTACCATCTACCTGGGTCCCCAGATCTCTTATTACCTCTTCTGTATTAAGAGGGCTGCCACCTATGTGGTAATTCGTGGGTGTTTTGTTTTTTCAAAATGGGACAACTATGCATTGTTTGGTATTTAGCTTGAGGCCATAACTTTGACACCAGGTGTCCGTCTTAGTAAGGCCTTTTTGGAGGATGTCCATGTCAGCCGGAGAGTCAATTATGGCTCCCAGTTTGCAGTCATCAGCGATCTTGGTTAGCCATAGTCCTCCTGTGTTTGCCTGTACTTCTGAGAAGTATATGCCGAACAGTAGGGGTCCCAGGACTGAGCCTTGCGGGACACCACTTGTGACTGGTTTAGAGTCGGACCTGGAGCCTGCTATTCTTACCACGTGAGTTCTGCCTGTAAGCCAGTTGGCAACCCATCTTGTGATGTAGGGGTTTATGTTCAGGCTGGTGAGTTTTTCTATAATACCTGAGTGAGGAATGGTGAATGCCTTGGCGAGGTCAAGGTAGGCTGTGTGAGCCACCTTTCCCTCGTCTATGGCCTTGGTGACTGTTTCAGAGCATATTTCGCACAGGATAGTATTTTGAAAAGTTTATTGTGCATTTGAATGTTATTACAAGCTCACAGAACAGTCTGTTTGTGCATAATTACAAGGGCCATATTTTTAGTGTGTTTGTGCATACTTTGTGGGCATGGCTGATGGATTTTGAAAACTCACTGCACTTGTGTTTGACAATAATATTGCAGAGAACTGGAGAGTGTTTGAGCAAGAGGATGACATTTTCACACAGGCTGCATTTTCTGATAAAGATGACCATACAAAGGCATTCATTCTGCATAATTTAGCTGGGTCAGAAGCCATTGAAAGGAAGTGTTCATTTGTGTATGCACCTGCTATCTTTGCAGGAGAGGGGGAAAACCATCATATTGTTGTACTGGCTGAGTCAAGGGAGGACCTGAGTGGTCAAAATGTAAATTTAGAGAACTTTGTAACCCCCAGACAAATGTTAGAATGGAAAGGCACTTATTTTACATAAGGGATCAAAAGCCTGGTGAAAGATTTGCAGCATATATAATTGACTTGAGAAATAAGGCTAAAATGTGCAGATTTGGTGATTTAAGGGATGAGTTGATGAGACAGACTTATGTGTGGTATTAAGGATGATTCTGTGAGAAAGATTTTGCTTCATGACAGTGATTTAACTTTAAATAAGGCCATTGAGATTTGTCACATATACCAGCTCACAGAAAAGCACACAAATATGCTTACAAATGAGAGATAAATGCTTCCATTAAAGTCTAGAGCTCATGTTGATAGTATGCAGCACATGGTTAAAAGAAACAGGCCCAAGCACATGGAAGCAACTCTAGCCCCTGCAGCACCCACTGGTAAACCCCAGAGCTTTCCAGCAAATTACAGAGTTTACACAGTCTCAGTGAAGCATAAGAGTGAGTCAGCAAACTCAAAGCATGGGCCCCCACCCAGTTTCATTGCCAACTGTCATGATTGTGGTGGAAATCATGAATCTAAAAAGGAAAAATGGTTAGCTTTTGGTCAGCAGTGCCACAAATTCAATAAGTAGAATCATTTCAAAATATTTTGTAAATCAAAAGGCCCACATTCTTTCATAAAAAGGGAGCATTTTAAGAAACAAGTTGATCAATTAGAAAACTGCAACCCTACTCTTTATGCTCATGGTGTGTCAGTGCTTCATGAAACAGTCAATGCAGTAGATTTAAGGGCAAAGGATGAAATATTTTGTATTATTCAGATAAATGGAAAACCCATAGAGCTCAAAGTTGGCAAAGGTTCAAGTGCAATGTTATGTCAGCAAAAACATTTGCTAGAGTGTGTCATGGTGAAAGGCTTGATTTGGCAAAGTGTACAAAGCTTTTTGCTTATGGTGGTGAAGAAATTCAGACTGAAGGCTCAGTAGTGCTTTCATGTTACTCTGCTAGGAGAAGGTACGACTTGTTATTTTATGTGGGCAAGAGGCAAGAGTCATTATTAGGGCTCAGAGATAGTTTGACAATGGTACTGCTTTCATTTAACAAGGAAGTCCATCACGTTAGCTTGAAAGACCACTACTCTAATTTCGCCCAGTATATTTTTTCTACCTATGCTAATCTTTTCTAAGACAAACTACGGAAGCTTCCAGTTGTGTACTCATTGAAGTTAGACCCAAATGTCAGTCCAGTTATCAGGCCAGCTCAGAAAGTTCCAATAGCCAAGCAGGTACAGATTTTTGAGAAGGCCATTTGGGAGAAATTCTGCAAGTGAAGCCTTTCAACTTGCAATGGAGCAAATTTTTTCTGGGTATCCTTGTGCTATTATAGTAGACGACATACTAGTAAGAGGTAATGGTGAAGCTGAGCATGACAAAAACCTCAGAAAAGTTCTGGAAAGAGCATGTCAAGTGAATCTTAAAGTCAATCCACAGAAATGCAAATTCAGGCTTCAAGAGGTTACTTATGTTGGTCATTTATTTACTAGTTCAGGCCTACGACCAGACCCTTCTAAAAAAACAGCCATTCTCAAGATGACAGCTCCAGACAAAGTTCAAGCCCTGCAACGTTTTCTTGGCATAGTTAACTACCTAGGCAAGTTCATTCTAGATGTGAGGCCAACTTTCAGCACTGCTCAGAGAGCTGACACATAAAGATGTATCATGGTCTTGGTTAGAGCAACACCAAGGAGCATTTGATGTCCTGATACAGAAAATTGATAGTTCCTCACCTCTCAGATATTAAGATGTTCACAAGCCAATTACTGTTTCATATGATGCTTCGAGATTTAGTCTAGGTGCAGTCATTCTACAAGAGGGTCAGCCGGTTGCCTATGCATCCAGAACTCTTACCCAAACTGAAATGCAGTAAGCACAGATCGAGAAAGAGCTTTTGGCAATTGTGTTAGCATATTCAAAGTTCCATGATTATGTTTATGGTAGACATATCCAGAACGAAACAGACCACCAACCTCTATTCACTATCTTGAGAAATGAAAAAAAAAAATGAACCACAACAGTGGTAAAACCAAACGTTTCAATTTAATGACAACTAACAGTTTGACTAAGTGCTTTCACCCTTCGTTACATGGGCTTCTTCAGAGTCAAGAAATTTAAAACCATCACTTCCTTTATATTGTTATAACAATGAATGGAGTGTCAATTTCTACACATTGATTAACTACACATTGATTAGTTAATTAATTAATTAATTAATTGAACCCCTTACCTTGTACAAATCTTAAATATACCTGAACATGTATACCTATGACAGTAAAATCTGGATATTTTAACAAACAGGTGAATAAAAAACAATCTCAGGTGTTGTGTGAGAACATAAAAACATGAATCCATAAACCATAAAACTATACCAGACCAGAAAAAGTTGTTTTGTCATACAAATCTAACAGGCTGCCAACTACACCATGATATCAAAACAAAACATTTACTTTCAGACTTTCATCTCCTTGAGCCTGAACTGCCTCACTGAAACTTCAAGTCAACATTACCCACAAAACTGTTGGAATCAACCTTGTCTATAATAAAAATATTTTTTTGAAATTATTATACAAGGTACTGTGTAGGTATAGTGCACTGCTTGTTTTTTTTCTTCTTAATGTCCCTTGCATATTTTAATATGCTATCTCTCAATCTTCTAATGTTTTTTCCCACATGAAAACCAGAACATGCTGTGCACGTTGCTACATATACCACATTAATGGTGTTACAACTTGCAGCATACATTGATAAGTATTCTAAGGCTTCTTTGAAAGGTGTTCCCCACATAATAAAGGATTTGTGGGATTGTTTAGAAAAGTTAAAAGGTGTGAAAAATCTTGAACGGTGCAGTTTTGTGACAATTGACATGGTCAACCTTTTTTCAGTTATACCCCACAACATGGGTTAGAATATTTTCGTAGTAGTCTAACTAGTCACAATAATTTGAGTAATAGTAAAATCAATTGGTTAGTTGAACTCATGGGCTTAGTTTTGAATAATAACTGTGCACTTTGAGGAGCAATATTTCCTGCAGATTGCAGGTGTGGCAATGGGGGCCAAATGTGCCCCGGTATACGCTAATCTGGTACTGCTGGAATGGGAGAAAAAGTTTACTTTTATGTCCCCTTTCGTGAGTAAATAAAGTTATTTTTGAGATTTTTGGACGACATCCATATTTTATGGGCTGGACATTTGGAGGAGGTAAAAGTATTTGTTGACTATTTAAATACCACCACTACATTTCTGTCATTCACTTACAAGTATGACAGTAAGCAAATTGACTACTTGGACATTTGTCTTAGAAAAAGTGGTGAAAAAGATGAGAGATTAACCTCCACTATATGTATAGAAAAGACACCTACTCAAATACACTTTTACATTATCAGAGTTGCCATCCCCCTCACCAGAAAAGAGCATTGTAAAAGGCCAAATGGTCAGGCTAAGTAGGTTGGTAAGTGAGGACAAGGATTTTAAAGGTGAAATTTACAAGTTAATCGGTATGTTTAAGAACAGAGGTTAACCGATTAAAATGTTGTTAAAAATTAGATGTGAAATATTACAAAAAAGAAATATATCTTTTGTCCCTATACTCAAGAGTGAGTTGAGTTCAGTACAACATACAACGGAAGGTGTTTTGGGTAGTGATGTGATGGTAGTACAATACAATGAGTATGCACCTAAAATAGTAAAAATCATATTTAGAGCATGGGATTTGGATTTTGATACCTCCTTGAAAACAAACTGGGACCAAAGCCTAAAACTGGGTATAGTTGAGGTAGGAATTTAAAAGATATTTTTGAAAGTAATGTTACAAACAGCATCAAATATCATAAGTCCAAAATGTTCAGATGTGGATCTTGTAGTGCCTGGAGATTTATTAACGACAGTCCCTATGTCATCATTGATGGTTATGACAGAATATTGTGCTGTACAGGCCCCTGCAGTTGTAACACCATTAATGTGATGTATGTAGCAACCTGCACACGATGTTCTGTTTTTTATGTGGGAAAAAAATATTAGAAGATTGAGAGATAGGATATTAAAACATGTGAGGGACATTAAGAAGAAAAAAACAAGCAGTGCACTATACCTACACAGTACCTTGTGTAATAATTTCAAAACATTTTATTTTTTATTATTGACAAGGTTGATTCCAACAATTTTGTGGGTAATGTGGACTTAGAAATTTCAGTGAGGGAAACAAAGTGGCAATTCAGGCACACTGCAAAGCATGAGCCTGGACTGAATGATGGGATTTCTATAGTACCCATACTTAAGCAGAAGGTGATGGAAGTCTGAAAGAAAATGTTTTGTTTTAATATCATGGTTTAGTTGGCAGCCTGTTAGATTTGTATGACAAAACAACTTTTTCTGGTCTGGTATGGTTTTATGGTTTATGGTTTCATGTTTTTATGTTCTCACACAACACCTGAGTTTGGTTTTTATTCATTTGTTTGTTAAAATATCCAAATTTTACTGTCATAGGCATACATGGCATAGGCATACTATTTTTTAAATAGTATTTCCTATCCCCTGTACTGTTAAAACACCCCAGGTGACCGATAAAGCTGTGCAATCCACTTTGCCTTTCATCTTAACGGGTGCCCCAACTCAGAAAAAACAACCCTACTTGGCCAATGCCAGTGTAATTCAAGCAGAAGGAAAGGTGCACTCTGTGAGAATTTGCTCTAGCTCTATTCTCTTGTTCATTAAATGTTTTGCCTTTCATCTTAACGGGGGCCCCAAATAAGAAAAAACAACCCTACTTGGCCACCACTGTAATTCAAGCACAAGGAAAGGTGCACTCTGCGAGAATTTGCTCAAGCTCTATTTTCTTGTTCATTAAAAGTTTTGCCTTTCATCTTAACGGGTGTCCCAACTCAGAAGAAACAACCCTACTTGGCCAATACCACTGTAATTCAAGCAGAAGGAAAGGTGCACTCTGTGAGAATTTGCTCAAGCTGTATTCTCTTGTGCATTAAAAGTGTATGTACCTCCTGAACCTAATGCACATTATTTAAAGTAAAATAGCAGTAATAATCTGTTTTACTACCGCAATTACTGTATTTGTGCAATTAGTGGCAAGCACAGCTTACCAGCTCGCATCCTGCTAGCCCTCCCCATTACAATACTTAAACTAAGCCATAGAAAACTCCCTCTTTCTCAAGTAGCCGTCTTTAAAGCCTACTAGATATTATTTATTACCACCTAACTTTTAAATAAACAAGCATTCTGACCTGCTAAAGAATTCTCTCTCAGTCCTATGTCTTAGTTTTATAAGTTTAAGATAGTTTTTGTAGCACAGGTTCTTACCTTTCTCAGCTTAACCCGCTCCGTTCGCCCTTGCTATGCTCCAGCTCACTCCACTCTTCTACCCTACCCCCATTCCCACCCACCCCATTTTCATTAGACTTATACCTAACTAAACCCCACCCCCTACATTCAACTCCATTGATTGGCTATCTCCACCCCACCCACCCTCTGCACAAACTACCACACCCCTACTAAACCCAGTCACTTCCTTAACACACCTATCTTCACCTGTCTAATCTCCTTATATACTCCTTTCCCTACTTGCTCCTCCTCCAACTCCATCCAACGCTGTCTCTGTTAATAAATACTGCTACCCAAATATCCTCTCTACCAATTTCCTTCTCAGCTTCCTCTTCCGCCTCCTTCATACCAAAACACCACATCTATACCTAACCACCTGTACTCTACCTCCAAACTCTCTACATATCTCTAAACTCAATCTTTAACCCACACTTTCCACTCCTACAAATTTATCTCCCATCTCAGTATACCACTCTAACACTATGCCTCTCTACACTAATATCATACTCCTAACTATCTTCTTTCATCTCTACCTACTCCTCCACCTTACATCATATCATACAGTCCTCATACCTTTCAAATCATTACACTTAACATCCATCCTCACACAGACCCTTCCTAGCTATTCCACAATAAGCTCTACCTTATTTTCTCCAGACATAATTCTACAAGCTAAAGTAAAGATCCTCCATCTATACAAAGCCCACTATAATTATCCTAAACCAGACTACCACCATAAAACTAAAAAACAACAACACCCTATAAAGCCAACACACTCTGGCTAGGCTTATAAATGCCCTCGGGCAGATAGCCTTGTACCTACCTATGAACCTTTGAACCTAAATCAAACCACCCTTTCTAACTTAGTAAAATGTGGAGACATACACCCAAACCCAGGGCCACAGTCCAAACTCCATAACCAAAGCAACTCCATAAAATCCTTAAACTTCACTACCATCAACCTACAAAGCATCAGAAATAAAATTCCCCACTTCTGTGCATAGTTACACCAAAACAAATTAGATTTCACTGTCATAATCAAGACTTGGCTTAAGTCATTCATCAACGACACTGAAGTCCTACTCCCCAACTATACGTGCCTCAGGAACGACAGACTACATAGAAAAGGTGGTGGTGTCACCTTGATATGCCCAAATATCTACATAATAGTCCCTTTCACTGAACCCATTCCACAGTTCTCCTCAGCAGAACTTTTAGTAACCCTCCTAACACTAAATAACTATAACACCCTCTGCATCATAGTGTTATACATTCCTCCAGGTAACAACATTCCTGTTCTAGAGGATATTCTAGCTTGGTCAACCAAACATATTCAAAATGAAACAATCAGCCTAGGGGATGTAAACATTGATTGGTTAGATATCACTATCCAAAACCTCCAAACTAACATCAACCTATTCAACTACACTCAGCTTATCTCTGATATAACTAGGCCAAATACCAGAAAGAACCAAGGTTCAGTCTTAGATTGGATCCTTGTATCTGACCGAAATAAGATCACCACCATTGCAACATTACCAAACAGCATCAGTGACCAATTACCAGCCTTCACTATATGTAAAACTTCCATAACTATTAGTAACCACCAATTAAAACAAACTAGAGACCTACCCCAATTCTCTCCAGAAACCCTAAATGAAGTTTTACAGCATACCAACCGGGCACCATTAAAAAGTATTACTCTTGATGATGCAGTTAAATTATTCAATACAACATTTCTCAAATTCTTAGTTAGGGTAGCACCACCACGACTAAAAAGAGTCAAGACTAGTCATGCCACTTGGCTCACCAAAGCCACAAAACAAATCACGTCCACTAGAGACAAACCTTGGAAATCATGGCAAAAATATAAACCCCCCCACTGACCTCACTCTATACAAACAACTACATAATCAGGCCAAACGACAGGTGACCAAAACAAAAAGGAATACTTCCATAAACTACAGGACCAGCATAGGCTAAATCCACAAAAATTCTGGGGGGCAATAAATTCCCTTATACACCCAAGCTCTAACATCAATCCTTGCCCATACCCTGATAAACCCCCCTATGATATAGCCTCTCTGTTTAACTCATATTTCATCGACACTATTGCCAAGCTGACCACCACTTTCCCTCCTTTTAACACAAACTCATCAGATCAACAATCTACTCATCCTAAACCTCCCTCTCTACCAAATTTTTCTTTCTCTGCCATACCCACATGCACCATAAAAAACTCCTTCTAAAACTTAAACTTTGCACCTGTGCTCCTGACAACTTACCTACTGAATTCCTAAAAATATCTGCATGCTCCATCGCTTACCCCATTAGTATACTTATCAACAGATCTATCAAAGTATCCCACATACCTAATATCTGGAAGAAAGCATACATTCTTCCTCTGCACAAAAGTGGCAAAAATGCAGACATCTCCAACTTTCGGCCCATAGCTATTCTCTTTCCTATTTCAGAAAATGTTAGAAAAATGTGTCTATACCCAACTTCTCAACCATTTAATTAATAACCAACTTCTCACCCAACCCAACATGGCTTTAGACCAGGCCATAGCACCAACACAGCTCTCATCTCCTTTATGGATTCAGTAAATTGGGCATGTGATTCCAATCTCATTGTCTCTATACTATTCCTTGACATTTCAAAAGCTTTTGATACCATTTCACACTCCCTTTTACTCCCTAAACTCAGCAATCTAGGTCTCACACCCCCAACCCTAAATTGGTTCTCAAACTACTTCTCTGGCAGATATCAATCAACTAAATGGCAGCAATCCTGTTCCTCCTTCCTCAGCATCTCCATAGGTGTCCCCCTAGGCTCTATACTGGGCCCCCTTCTATTTAATATATTTATTAATACCTTTCATAACTCCCTTACACATGGCACTGTGATCCAATATGCAGATGATTCAACAATTATCTGCACTGCTAAAACCCCTTCTGAGTTGCAACTACTAACCCAAAATGCCTTCACGTCCACTGAAAAATGGATGTCATGCAATCACCTAGCTCTCAACCCAAACAAGACTAAACTGATCTTATTCACTCCCAAAAAAACAACCTCCCTAAATTGGACTGAATTCTCTACCCACTCCCAAAATAATATCACCATTGAAGTAGTCTCTAGTACTAAACTACTAGGGGTCATTATTGACAAAACCCTAACATTTGATCTCCACATACTCAATAACATAAAAAAACACATCAGAAACTGGGCACCCTTTATAGACATAGCTATTACCTCAATAATACTGCTAAAAAGACTCTAGCCTCAGCCTTTCTACTTCTATCCCTTCTATATGGTGCCCCCATACTCACAAACATCCACTCATCGCTTAAAACAAAGCTCAACTCATGTTACAATAAGGTCGCCAGAGAATGCTAGATCCTCATCACACCACTGTTCCTCGCTGCAACAACTAAACTGGCTAGAGCTACCACTCTATCTCAACTACCTACACTTAACTACTGCACGTAAAATGATATATAAACCCACAGCATGTCCCTCTCTATCCTTCTTACTATCATTGTACCAACCAAATAGACCTCTTAGATCAGAAAATAAAACACTGCTTATGGTAGACAAACCCCACCTCCCAGACGGTGAAATGCTCTATTCCTTCACTGTTTCCAAACTCTGGACTACCCTCCCAACCACAATAACCTCCATCACCTACCCTCCACTCTTTAAAAAATCTCTTAGACAGCACCTCTCCTCCTGCTGGTTATGCCCATGCCAAAAATAACCCTCTCACTTTCTTCCCCTACTGTGCCACTCCCACTTCACCCCTCCTCTATCCACTCAACTGATCAGTATGTAGGTACTCTGCATGTTCTACTATCATAGTTAAGTCAATGCCTAAGATTGTTTACTGCACTGCCTTCTAGCTATCTATGTAACTGTAACTCTATGTCTGTATTTTTATGTATTTGCCTTCTAGATATCTATATAACTGTAACTAGCTTTCTATCTTTATTGTAATCTTCAACATGTTTAATGTCATGTGGAGCTTTTCTCCCTGGGCCTCCACTGAAAATGCGCTCACCTAGGCCCAGTGGACCTTCCTGGTAAACAAATGTAATAAATAAAATAAATAAATGTTCAGGTACATTTAAGATTTGTACAAGGTAAGGGGTTCAATTAATGAATTAACTAATCAATGTGTAGTAATTGACACTCCATTTATTGTTATAACAATATAAAGGAAGTGATGGTTTTAAATTTATTGACTCTGAAGAAGCCCATGTAACCATGGGTGAAAGTGCTTAGTCAGACTGTTAGTTGTCATTAAAGTGTAACGTTTGGTTTTACCACTGTTGTGGTTCATTTTTTTTTCATTTCTGTTTACAAATTTTCAGTATTGTTAACATTTTTTACTATCTTGAGAAAGCCTGTGCCAACAGCTCTAGCCAGATCACAACATATGATGCCGAGATTGCAAAAGTATAGTTTCGCTCTTGTCTGTAAAAAAGACAAACTTCTTTATCTTGCTGATACATTGTCCAGATCGCCCAGAAACACCACTGAACAGCATGAGAATGAGAACCCTGATTTTGAAGCCATGGAAATGAGGAATTTTTCTTCAACATGTCTTGATGAACTGAGAGATCACACAGACACTGATCCAGTTTTACAAAGGCTCAACCACTTTATCAGTCAAGGATGGTCATCAAAGCAATCTAGTTTACCCCAAGAAGTGCAACCTTATTTTCCGTACAAAGATGAGATTTTTGTCTGACAAAGATATCATCACGAAAGATCCAAAAGTAATTGTTTCAAAGTCCTTGCAACAAGAGTACATTACTATCTTGCATCATGATCACCTTGGAACAGAGTCTACCAAAAGAAGGGTGAGAGGTCTAGTATTTTGGCCTTCTATGTCACAAGACATTGAGAGTGCACTTTCATCTCGTTCCATGTGTAATAGTACTAAGCCACATCAACAGAAGGAACCACTTCAGTTAAACCTGATTCCTGAACTACCTTGGTTGACAGTAGCTACTGACATTTTCAAGTGGAATGGTCAACATTATTTGGTATTAGTAGACTCTTATTCTAACTGGTTCGAGATTGACCTACTTCCCAACCTAGCATCCAGTACTGTCATTACTAAGATGAAGCATCATTTTGCATTCCATGGTAGTCCGCACAAAGTTATTTCTGACAATGGCACACAGTTTAAAAGCCAACAGTTCAAAAGATTTGTCGAAGAGTGGGGCTTTACTCATGTCACGAGTAGCCCAGCATATCGGCAATCAAATGATTTGGCAGAACGTGCAGTTCAAAGTGCAAAACAGTTACTTGAGAAGTCAAAACAGGACCATAGTGATGTTTTCCTGAATCTCTTGAATCTCAGAAATATTCCTCATGATAAACTTCTTTATTCACCTGCTCAGATACTTCTGTCAAGACAAACCAGAAAAACATTACCAGTCAGTAGTTAATTGTTGATTCCATGTGTTAAGAGCAACAGGTCAGTGAAAACCAATCTGTTGAAGGAACATCTAACCCAGTAGTCCTACTACAATAAGACCAGCAAACTGGTCAGTCCATTACGGGAAGAAGAAGTGGTAAGGATGCAGACTTCCAAAGGTTACAATCAGATTGGAGTCATGAAGAATATTTGCTCAGAGCTGAGACTGTACATTGTGGAATCTCCAGGAGGAGAGTTCAGCAAGGAGTAGAGTTCAGGCAGACTCAGAAAATTTTGATGCTGGTGTCCGAGTCTATACCACAGCACATAGCCTGTGAGAAAGACTCTTTATCTCAGAGTGAGGTATCCAGTGTTTCAGTTCCAGAGGAAGTTCCAGAGAATATTCCCATTCTTGTGGTGTATCTGGAAGTTCCTGATACGAGTTGTTCACCAAAGACTGTCCCTGTTGCTAAACCCAGTCCAGATTGTTATATTACCAGATGCGGTCGTATCTCCAGACCATGTTATAGATACACAGCAACTTGGACATGAACATTGTGTTTGTTTCTAATGTTTATAATAATGCATATCTAACTCCAGTGTTATATTTACCAAGGGCAATATTTCTAAGAGGGAGGATGTAGATCAGTGTGTGTGCATGTACCTTTAAGAAGCTATCCAAGGGCTTGCACAAGTGTATGAATACTGAGCACATGCGACTGCCATTTTGTAGTAAGCTGTTGAGATGTAAGCATGCATGTATGTAAGGTCTGTCTGTTAATCAGTTCATTTATATTTTATAATGCTGCTGTCCATTCTGATGTGTTTCTATGTAATAAAGCATCTAAACGAATTACCCCACCTGCTTGTCATCTATGTTAGAGAGGGATGAGCGACAATAACTAAAATAAAAACACAGGGTAATGAAATAAAAATGAGACACTGGTGGTTTCCCACCTCTCTGTTGAAAAGAGAGGAATTTAAGGAATGGGTAGTGGAGATTATTCAGGAGCTTTTAGAAAAGATAGAAACTTCTTCTGAAATTAAAGCTAGGGAGTGGGATAAAATTAAAGTGGAGTTTAAAAAAATAGGGTGGAAATAAAAGAAAGGGAGATATGGTTAAGAAGTAACAAGAATTATTTAGAGGGACTGACAAATGTTAAAGTATTGCAGAATAGGGGGAATCTCACAGAACAAGAGGAGGAGCGACTGCAGAATGCTAAACAGAAAATTAGGGATTACCTCGATAATATGCAAGAGTTTAGAAAAATTGCAGTTAAGCAACTGTTTTTTGATAATAACTCTAGACCACAAAAACTTTTAGCACTATAACTAAGGCAGCAGAAAATAGAAAGGGCTGTCAACAAACTTAGGGAGTCTATAACAATGAAGATAAGAGATCCTTTAGAGGTATTAGAAATATTTCGTAAACTCTATGAAAGTCTGTATAAAGCAGCAAAATATGGAAATCAAGAAAAGGTACAAATGGAAATGTTTACAGAAGAATTAAATGGACAGATAAAAATGGTGATGTATAACCAATCCACAGGAAAGTCTCCAGGAACAGATGGTATTCCTGTGGAAATTTGGAAGCTAGGAGGGAAAAAACTAATAAAGATCTGGTAGGTTTTATTTGACAGTATTTAATAGAAGGAGAAGTACCAACATCCTGGAAGAAAGCGGTGGTAGCTTTAATACGTAAAGAGGGTAAAGATCCATCAGATCCAGATTCATACAGGCCCATTTCAATAAGTGTTCATGTTTATAATGGCTTATAGAATGGCAAACATGATGACAAAATTGATAGATATGGATCGATGTGGTTTTGTGGAGGGGAAACAAAACATTTGACAACATTAACAGAACACTGATGATCCAGAGGGAAGCAGAATGTCAGAAAATACCACTGTTGTTGGTGGGTCTTGATGCAGAGAAAGCATTTGACAGCATAGGCTGGAACTTTATGAGCAGGGCAATGGAAGCATTTACATTCCCTGATAAAATTATAAGGTTGATTAGGAGGATATATGAGGGATCAGAGGGGAAAATTAAAGTGGGTGGTTCTCATTCCCCTTTGTTATTTGCATTATATTTAGAACCATTGGCAATGAAAATAAAGGACTCAGAAATTCAAGGATATAATTGGTATGGTAGTCAAGAAAAGCTGGCTCTATTTGCAGATATTATTTTATGCCTGATAAAAACAGAAAAGGACATTTCAGTGTTGTGGAACATTTTGAAACAGTTTCAAATCTTTTTGGGATACTAAATTTATGAAGCTAAAACAAAGCTAATAGCGGTAAATTATGTACCCACATAGGAATTGTTTCAGCAATATCCATATTTATGGGGACATGACAAGATGAGGTACGTAGGAGTATGGATTAAAAATGATTCCAGTGTGGCAAGTAAGGATATGTGGGAAGAGACTAAACAAAAGATAATACAACAACTGGCAAATTGGAAACTCTGTTATATGGATATGGATAGTAAGATGCAAGCAGTTAAAATGTTTTTAGTCCCTTTAGTCTTGTACACTAGTCAGGCATATTTTTATCAACCAGAGCAGAAGTTGTTGTTACAATTAATAAAGAGCTGAAGGATTTTATCTGGGATGGGAAGACAGCAAGAGTCAAGTGGGATAAGCTGATACTTCCAGTAGAACAAGGTGGATTGGGATTAACCGATCTGAAGGGGTATTTCAGAGATACACAGTTAAGGCTCCTATACATAGCACAAGCAGAAAACTAAAAATCAAAGTGGAGAGGGATGATGATGAAACAGGGGGAAGCTCAAGAAACAAGGAGAGACTGGGATTTTGGATGCAGATCTTTAAGGAGAATAATAATAATCATACAGAATATTATATTCATAAAGTAGCAGAAAGTATTCTAAGAACTAAGTCAACATGGGAATGGAGAAGGGAGATCTGGCAGATAAGGATGACTGCAATTAGGGATACAGAGAATAGGCAAGAGGGCACTAGAGTTTATTTGAGAAAACTGGCAAAGGATCCAAGGCATTGGAGGCAAATAACCGGAAAGGAAAAAGGAAAAGAATGGGAAGATGGCAATAATTTATTTGGACTGCAGGTTAGAGATTGCCTTCCCTATCAAGGATTGAGATCAGAGCATAGGCAAAGAGAAAGAAATGAGAGATCCTAAACAAAAAAACAGCACTGGTAGAGTTTTTAGTAGACTCTAGACCAGAAACTGTTAATTAGTAGAGCATATAAAATACTGCATGAAAACTATGAGTCAATCAGAGGAGATTAGAAAGGATTAGGAAGAGAGACTGGGTAAGCAGTACACAAAGAATCAATGGGGGGATAAATGTATGTCTCCCAAATATACAACAAAATCTAGAAGAATTAGGATTTTTTCTTGGAAATGTTTACATAGGTATGTTTATACTCCAAGTAGACTCCAGAGAATTATTCCTAAGGTAGACAGCAAATGGAGGTGTGATGAGGAATAGAGCTAACTGGGAACATATTTTCTAGGAGTGTAATGAGTTGGCAGACTTAAAAGATTACCTGCAGACTACTCTATCATAGATATTGAGTAAGCAAACTGGTGTATCTAGGGAAATTATTTTTCTGAGCTATGATACAGAATTGGAATTGCCTAGACATAGTAAGGCCTTGCTGAGTCTAGTTATGGTGGCTGCCAAAAAAACAATTACTAGAAAATGGAAATCAAAGTCTAAACCAACTGTACTAGAAGTAGTGAATATAGTAACAGAGATAAAACAACTGGAATTGGAATCTTTAGAAAAGGGCAGGAGCAAATTACATAGGAAAAAAATGGGAATTGTAGGAAAAATACATACAGGGGAAGAATGAAGTTTAAAAGAAGGCAGGATATGATTGAGCTATGGAATGTTTGACTGATGATGATTGGGTAGAGTATAAGTGGTGTATAATGTTTGCAACTAAAATTATGTCAATATGGTTTGTGATGTATAATGCTTGCAACTAAGAGTATGTTAATATGGTTTGTTTTCATTTATCTACATGTATGATTGCCAAAGTCATAAGTGATAATTTACTAAAGATGTTTCTTGTTTAAAAAAACAAGAAGAGGCAGTGTGAGGGAGAATATCAGAATATCAGAGAGCAGAGGGGAAGATGAGTAGGATGAATTTTGAAGAAAGTTTGTCCACAAGAGTATTAGAAATGTCCTTGATCTCAGCGAAGGAGGTATCATTAGCGATAAGTTCAGTACTGAGTTTTTGATTACTACTAAGCTTCTGAATATAGCTGAAGAAGGCCTTATGGTTGTCTTTTGAGTTAGACGCAATCCTACGTTCATAGCTGGCCTTGTATTTCCCAGTGAAACTTTAAGGAACTTGGTAGTTTTAAATACCTTTTATATTTATGAAGTGGATGCCTTTTTTTACATGGCCTGGAGTTATTTTTTTCTTTTTCTTATAGAGTTTGCTGATGTGGAAGCACCACCATATGGCTTTAGTTTTAAACTTTGCCTTATGCTTTGTCATTGGATAGTATGGATTCCATCTATCCAAAAGCGAGAGAGTAAAATTCAGAGGAGTAGGCAACAGCCTTAGGTATAACTTTTTTCTGGGGACCTATACAATTTGTGATTATTAATAATGTTAATAAATAGTTGGAAACTGGTTTTGGATTAAGCCATGAATGAAGAGGCATTATTAGTGGCCGCAAATCTCTCTCTGTCTTGCCGTTAACCTATGCTGTCTCAACATCTACATTTATCTTCCTCCTTTTTCCCGTTTTTTTTACCCTTACCTGCCTTAACATTTCATGAGCATTAGTCCTAGCTAGCATTCTCCCCTCCTGCCTATCCATCTAATTCCTGCACAACCTTATATCTGGGGCCACACCTTCCTGCCCTTTTAAACTCATCTTCAGCCTTATGTATGTAAAAGCTAGACCATCTTCACAGATGCAATCCTTCTCCAGTATTACTTCAGCTCAGGCCCTCTGAACTCCTTTTATTCATCTCTCACTTGCTACAAAGGGAAAGCATCTCCCTTCTCTTTTTACTCCTGTATACTGCAACTGACTCTCTACCTCTTTTCATTGTAACTATTCTCATCTTTAACTCCTACTTACTGCTACTGACTATCATGTTATCACTGTCCAGTCTTTATATACTTGTTGCTCTCTGCTTAATGGCTTACACTAATGGAATTTACCTACAGGCGATATTTTGCAACCAGCAAATCAATACTTTTACATTGTTTACTGCTGAGTGTTATGCTGTCTTGCTGGCTTCTGTATTTTTTATCTTTACTATAATAATTTTCAACTGTTGTATTAATGTTTAATTTGTAATCGTTCTGGAGCTTTTCTCCTCAGGTCCCCACTGAAAATTGGCCCCTGGCTCAGCTGGACTAACTTGGTTAACAAATGTCAATAAATAAATAAATAAGTCTACCCTTCCTTCAAGTATAGAAGGCACACGTCTTCTTCCTCATTGTTTTCTCATCATCCTTATTAAAAACCTCTCAGTCCCCAAAATAATATTGGTATCCTTTTGGCCCATCACCATATCATAGACAGATAAAGCCCTAAATATGCCTCTGGCAATCCAGTTCAATTGGTGGTTCTGGTACTGGAATGATCGGGTAAGTCTGATGGGAGTGAGTGGCAAATGCAGGCTTGCCCATACGCAAGGGGGATGCTAGACCTTGCAAATCTACTTGTGGTTAAAAAAATCTCACAACAATTTTGGCAACTCCCTTTTACTCAACATATATAACCAAGATGTGGAATTTCCTCCTCTCATCTATCAGAAAAATAAACCCTTTCATCTCCTTTAATTCACGTCTAAAAGAATACCTGTATAATTCTTGGATCTGCAGTTGCCCATGCTACTCTAATCTTCTCAGTCTCTCTTAAACTGTGCTATAATTTTTGCATCCCAAGTTTACGGATGATTTCACTATATCCTCTGTCTCACATATCTGCCTTTCTCTTCCACCTATTCATCCTTTTCTCTTCTAATTAATTACTTCAATATTTGTCTCCTTCATTTCCTACTGGTAGATACACACTTTTTTTCCATCTCACTAACTTTTGTCTTAATCTGTCAATTATTATTTAGTATTTATATCTTTTTCTTACCATCCCATATCATGAATAATAGAATATATTTAAGAAATTTTTCTCATCTTCTTAATGTATCATCTTATACGCATATATTTCAAATGCATATAGGAGTTTATACATTTTATATATATATATATATATATATATATATATATATATATATATATATATATATATATAAAATGCATAGCTGGAATTTTGTATATGTTTTCTCTCTTCTCAATGTACTCTGACTGAATCTTTTAATTTTACCTTATCTGCATTCAATAATTGCTATGTGCTCATTTTGTATATAATACTGTTAATTGAAAGACCATGATGTACTTTCTAATCTTTGAGCTTGGGTCATGGCTGGAAAGGGTCAATAGTCCAATCCACTTCATAGGATCATAGGAGCTTACTAGGCTATCGATCCAGAGGCCATTTCAAGCTTAGCTGTTTCATCCCAATGTAATACCATAGATAGGATAGTCAATACCCAGGATTGTATTTAGTAATAACTGCCCATGTCCAGGAGGGTTGTGGGCACTATCCCTGGTAATAATTTACAGTACCCTATCCACTTGTCCTGGTGCCTTTTGAACAGTGTCACAGAGGTGCTCTGTTTCATATGAATTGGTAGCCTATTCCAAAGACACAGCAGTTGCTGGGTGACAAATCTGTCCTTCTAGCATGTCCTGTTTAAGTTGCAGGCCACATTTAGGCCCTTGGAATGGGTACCTCTAGTTCCATTTGATTTATGAATATGCAGCAAGTTGATTAGGTTTGGGTCTGAGATTGCTCTGTAAGCCAGGCATAAGTCTCCCCTGAAAAGTCTATACGATACACAGTATAGTGACAGGGACTTAAAGTCTTTATTTATTTTTGAAAGGCAAGTGCTTGATCTTCTTTGTTAGAAACCTCTGAGATCTCTTCAATTGTTGCAGGTGCTTTGTAGGGTACATGCTGAACGGGGCGTTATACTCAGTTATGGGCCTGATTAGTGATGAGTATAGAGAGGCTATGACATCCATTGCTCTAGAGATGATGCCTTTACTAACTGAGCATGCTACATAGAAAGCCTTCCTTACTACAGTAGACACATGGTGGTCAAAGTTAAGGTCACATGATCCCAGATACCTTACCACTTCATAGGTATTTAAGGTATTGTTGCTGATTTGATAGTGTGAAGGGACATTGTTTTTACCAAAGAGAATGATGATGCATTTCTTTGCATTTAGTTTGAGACCATGACTAAGACACCAGTTATTGGTCTGTGTAAGACCCTCGTGAAGTATACTAACACTGTTTGGGGATTCAATAATTGCACACAGTTTGGGACCTGGGGACCCAAGTTGATAGCAATCTCTCATTCGACAACCACGTGGCCAAAGTGGTTAGAAAATCATTTTATATAGCCCGCCTAATCATGAAGGGATTCACATCTAGATCAGGGGAGGTCATCGTGCCTCTTTACTCATCCCAACAAACAAATAATTAATTACTAAATAAATACATAAATAAATACATACATACATACATACATACATTCATACATTCATAATTCATACATAATACATTCATAATAACTGGCTAGAAAATAATTATTGTATTATTAGTTATGTATATTTTTTACTCATCTATTTTTATTCTATCATGGTAAATTTACTGAGCTTTCCTCCTGTGTCGCTCTCCCATTTTGATTTTTGTGTCTGTCACATTTTATTCTCTGTAATCTTTCTAATTATTCTAATTTACCCAGCCTGAGCCTGGGAATGGTCAGTTTGATCAGCGATCTACCCCAGTAAACACAATTAATTAATTAATTAATTGATTAATTAAATAAATAAATATGAGGGATAATGCCAGAGAGTGTGGAAGAGGAATATGTGTAGTACATGAAGACTTTAAGGTAGAGAACAATACAATGCACTGGATAATTCGAGAAAGGGGACAATCAGAGTATGATATGGCAATTGTAATTCAGATGACTCCTTTAGGCTGAATGTAAAGATATGAATGAATGGCTCACAGCAGGAGGACTGCTAGGTAGACTGTTACTACTGGACTAAGGATACTCCACAAAAGTGCATGTATATAAGTGGCCTGAGCCTGCAGACATAAGTCATTTCCAACAGATGACCTAATATCTTTGTGTCACAGCAAGGCAAAACAATAAGAACTGATCGCCCACTAGGCGCAGAACAGCACTGCTAGTGATGTGTGGAGAGTGAGGCACGATGCGTTGAGTCAAGTCGTCAGATTATACAATGGGCAGTAATGTACTTTTTAACAAAATGATAAGATAGTACAAAGTTAATGAAAGTAACACAAAAAACATATATCGCTGAGTATAATACTCCAGTGGCAGTCACACAGAACTACCATTCTGTAGTAAATTAATGTAAATGGCCCAGTATTTCTTATTCAACATCCTGTGCATCTGTTACTGCATGTCCTTCTCCTCTTGCCTTCCTGTTCCTGTTAACACTATCCACTAACATCTCATGCCTAGAAACCTTCTCATGGAACCTCCCCAGTTACACTTGACCCATCTAAAAAACAACTGTCCATAATGCTTTCATTTGCACATCTTCATGTTTTCCACTCACAAATCACCCCTTATCTCAATCAAAAATATGCATCTCACCCTTTCAAAATGCTCAAGGCCCCAGAGATTCCTAACAAAAATGATCTTGTCTTAAGCGCCATATTTACCAGGACAGACTAGAAGCCCTGTCCACATACTCTGTATCTTATAGACTCCTGAAAGGGGGTCATTGTCTTGCATACCTTGTTCTTGACCTCATATATCTCAGTCAGTCAGAGATCTAAATCTTCAATAGCAGGTAAACAAAACATGATAGAAAGATTCACCATCCAGTGCTTCCCCCTTTTCTGGAGTAAACTTCCTCTAGAGGTTAGACAATGTGATTCATTTTTTTCCTTCATCCTGAACCTTGATGACTGGATAGGTGCTGTCAGTTTTACACCAGGAATAACTGGGCTCTCCCTCCTTGTGAAAGAAGATAAAGCTTGAGGATGGATATTGGTAAGGTAACCATGGTCTTTGGAATAAATGGCCTCAAAACTCCTATGAAACCTATAAAACCTAAGGTACTCACCTGCAGAGATGTCTTTCCTGTCTATCTATCTCAGGTATACAGTTTATATTTGTTTAGAGCTCTCACTATACTTACTTATACCATTGATATGATTACTCTGTGTATGCAGATTAAAATGCTTCCTTTTTCTGTGTGTATGTGTGTGTGTGTGTGTGTGTGTGTGTGTGTGTGTGTGTGTGTGTGTGTGTGTGTGTGTGTCTGTGTGTGTGTGTGACATTTCTTATTCAGCCGAGAAGAGATCCATTCTTTTAGTCTTAACTTACTCCACAATTATTGAAGCTTCATATTGTGTCTCCAACTCCCTTAACTTTACCATCCAGACAGAACCTCATAGGGTCTAAGAAAGGAATGAAAGTTTGTCACATAAACATTAGGCACTAATAACAAAACTGACCTCTTAGAAACTTGGACTTTTCTCTCATTTTGCCTGTTTTGGAAACCCAATTTAAACCCTTGTCTAATCTACATTTGTCTATTACTAGTCGTTACTGCATCTTTAAGGAATGACTGTCTTGGACTGAGAAAAGGAGGTTTGTCAGGCTAATTAAAAAAATGACATCAGTACTTACCATATCAGTTGTTCTGGCACAGTGGATGACTCTGCCTCAAACTGGTTATTTAAGCATCTGTTGCCTGGTAGGGTTACCGGACTAGTTTCTCCTCTCTCCCAAATTACCCTCTGACTTAGCAATCTTTCTAAACATTTTCTCATCTCTGCTATCTGAAAATAATCACACCCTCATAGATAATTTTAATATAAACCCATATTTCCTTCATACTCATAAGTGCTCTCAGACCTCCTCTCTTTCAAGTCTCATCTAATTTCTCACCCCAACAGACCCAGCCCTCTCACTGGCAGAGACTCCTTTCTAGATCACATATAACATGTTTGACAAATGGCATAAATATTAACATCCATCCAAGCTCTGTTAATGGTCATAGCCTTATGATCTCTCTGTTTGGCTCTTCAGGAAGTTGAGAGCCTCACCTATTTACATTAATGGGATCACTTATGATTTCAATGATGAAGTATTTTATACTTCTACCTTCTCCCCTTTGTATGGTATTTCAGATGTCAGTAATGTTACTGAATATTTTACTCCAGTACAAAACTGTTTTACATCAGTAAACTGTGGAATGTAAAAGACTACTCATGTTAGTGACTTTGTAATGATCTAAAGGAGCTCAGTGGAAGTACAGACTGCACGTGGTCCATACAGAATGCCACACCAGACTGCACCTGGTCCATACAGAAACCACTAATCTTCCTTCTCACCATGATTAGCGTTCCGCTCCTAACATAGTGTAAGAAAAGTAGTAAAACTAGTCAAATGACCTTACTGCAAATGCAGGAAGTGGTATCTCCTCACCTATCCTGAATATCCTAGGTGAAGCTCCTTTCGTTCTCCTTGTACTCTCTTACAAATTGCATCCACCTCTTAAACTGACACCAAGGACAGACCCTGAAACGCAAAGGGGGAAGCAGACATAGGTTGCGAGGTCTTTCTTCTGTATCACACATACATGCACTCACACTGACAGGCAATTTAGAGTCCCTGATCCACCTTACTGTATGTCTTTGGAATGTGGGAGGAAACTGGGCCACCTGGAGAAACCCATGTTAACACAGGCAGGAAATGTAGACTTCACACAGGAGGCACCCCCTTTTACACATTCTTTACTCAAACCTTTTATCAAGCCTAACTCCTATCTACTGTTTAAGGGTAAGACTACTGAACTACTGATCACCTTGAAAAAAATTCTTCTGTTCCATTATCTACCTGCCCGCATCCCTTCTGACAATACTACACGTGCCTGTCTTTGCCTAGAACTTCTCTCTGACTTGTTTCAGTTCTTGTTTCGGGCTGTTTTGTCTTCTTGGTTTTAAATACTTAGACAAAATCCCAGTATCATCTAACTGCAACAAGCACTCTTAGCACCCCTCATTCATCAGGAAAGATTCCAACTTTATTGCCTGCAGGCTACATGACTGCCATCTTCTGACATGATAAACTGCTCAGCAAACAACCAAGTGTAATGTCTGGACGGTGACCCGAAAAACCACTGCTCGTACTTGGATGCAATAAATATTTTATTCTCAATAACACACAATAAAAGCAGGTTAAGCGCTTTCAGCTGTGAACAACAGCCTTCCTCAGAACAATATTAAGCCTGTAAAGTCTAGCTTTTATACAAAATCAATTGCTCACTTAATTGTATAATCATCCTAGTTGCCGCCAAAACTTTTAAAGGCATATTGTCATCTATACAAGGAAGTTCACATGCATATTCATGGTCTAAACACTTCAACCATATGTATTCACATATTCAGTATAATTACAGAGTATATGCAATCAAATATACAAACAAAATGCATAATGTAGCGTATATGAAATACATGTATAACACATCCTGAACTGTTCATTCTTGTACATTCTGATCTATCCAAAGCTACTTTATGCACATAGATATGTATACACTATACGTAAAATATATGTTTAAAATATGTAAAAAATGTTTGTGGTTAAAAATCCATGGATATCCATATATTACATGTGGATTAATCCATGAGATAAATTTCAAATATGACATTGCTGATATTAAAAATAATGATCATTAAACCAAAAATACTCCATACTTCACTGCTTCATCATAAGTTCGATGTATGCTAAATAATGTGTGAAAATTGCCACAATGACAACATGATACTACAACCATGGTGTCAGGATATCACATACACTATAAAAATGGGAATATCAGACTACTAAAGGTGAATAAAATGATAAAATAATGGAATAATGGAATTTTGGGGTATAGAATGTCCTCCAATAATTATGTTCTACTGTATCAAACCATATCCATAAACTGTCTGTTACATATCACCTGTATATATTAATGTTGTGGGTGTATGAATATAAATATAAATATATCCCTCATTTACCGTTATATGAACTTGCTCACAGTAAAGCTAGGAATGGTTTGATACTCACAAAATCGTTGAGACCTGGTTTTCTGGTGGAGTCTGTCAAGATCTGCCATCTACTCTCACATGCTGCTAACTCCATCTTCCAATTGCCTCCAATAGGTGTAATAGGGATCTGATCTACAATAGCAACAATGAAACTATGGTCTATCCCTTGTTCCATAACATGTCTATATAACGCATTTTTACTATCACATTTCTGTATTCTATATGTATGTTCATATATGCGTTTCTTTAATTGTCTTTCAGTTTTCCCAATATAGTGTGCATTGCATTTTGTGCAATTAGCAATGTACACTACGCCCTTAGAGCAACAATTCCCAGCTTTACATCTGATACAGGTGTTATTAATATCATCTAATCTGATGGTATTAGCTGTATTAATGTACTTACATTGTTTACACCTACCACACTTTATTGTGCTTTTATGTGTATCTAATTTGTCCTTATTATAACTGGCTTTTTCCAACATCCTTTTAATGTTGGGTGCTGTTTTATATACACATTTCGGATGTTTGTCCAAACTTTGTTCTTTTCCTATAGTTGTAATAATTGTCCAATGTTTTTCTACAATTTCTTTAATCAAGTGTGTGTAGGGTGTATATGTGAGTACACAAACTCTTCCTTGAAATATATTATGTCCTTCTTCTTTGTTTGGCATTATATAGCACCCTAATAGTGGTGGGTACTTGTTACCCCATTCGTCTTTCACATATCTAATAATTTCATTTAACATTTTTGTTGGATACGCTCGATCTAAAAATAACTGCCTTATATATTCCAGTTCATCCTCCATGATGGTCCTAGTGGAGGACATCCTGGCTGCTCGGATGCATTGCCCTTTCACTATATTTTTAAATACATGCGGGGGATGGCAGCTACTGAAATGTATATAATCATTTGAAAATGTGGGCTTTCTATACAACCTAGAAATAAAACCCACTTCGTCATGACTAATAGATACATCCAAGAATGCTATTCCAGTATTACTACTCGTATCCTCCTCTCATCTATCAGAAAAATAAACCCTTTCATCTCCTTTAATTCACGTCTAAAAGAATACCTGTATAATTCTTGGATCTGCAGTTGCCCATGCTACTCTAATCTTCTCAGTCTCTCTTAAACTGTGCTATAATTTTTGCATCCCAAGTTTACGGATGATTTCACTATATCCTCTGTCTCACATATCATCTGCCTTTCTCTTCCACCTATTCATCCTTTTCTCTTCTAATTAATTACTTCAATATTTGTCTCCTTCATTTCCTACTGGTAGATACACACTTTTTTTCCATCTCACTAACTTTTGTCTTAATCTGTCAATTATTATTTAGTATTTATATCTTTTTCTTACCATCCCATATCATGAATAATAGAATATATTTAAGAAATGTTTCTCATCTTCTTAATGTATCATCTTATATGCATATATTTCAAATGCATATAGGAGTTTATACATTTTATATATATATATATATATATATATATATATATATATATATATATATATATATATATATAAAATGCATAGCTGGAATTTTGTATATGTTTTCTCTCTTCTCAATGTACTCTGACTGAATCTTTTAATTTTACCTTATCTGCATTCAATAATTGCTATGTGCTCATTTTGTATATAATACTGTTAATTGAAAGACCATGATGTACTTTCTAATCTTTGAGCTTGGGTCATGGCTGGAAAGGGTCAATAGTCCAATCCACTTCATAGGATCATAGGAGCTTACTAGGCTATCGATCCAGAGGCCATTTCAAGCTTAGCCGTTTCATCCCAATGTAATACCATAGATAGGATAGTCAATACCCAGGATTGTATTTAGTAATAACTGCCCATGTCCAGGAGGGTTGTGGGCACTATCCCTGGTAATAATTTACAGTACCCTATCCACTTGTCCTGGTGCCTTTTGAACAGTGTCACAGAGGTGCTCTGTTTCATATGAATTGGTAGCCTATTCCAAAGACACAGCAGTTGCTGGGTGACAAATCTGTCCTTCTAGCATGTCCTGTTTAAGTTGCAGGCCACATTTAGGCCCTTGGAATGGGTACCTCTAGTTCCATTTGATTTATGAATATGCAGCAAGTTGATTAGGTTTGGGTCTGAGATTGCTCTGTAAGCCAGGCATAAGTCTCCCCTGAAAAGTCTATATGATACACAGTATAGTGACAGGGACTTAAAGTCTTTATTTATTTTTGAAAGGCAAGTGCTTGATCTTCTTTGTTAGAAACCTCTGAGATCTCTTCAATTGTTGCAGGTGCTTTGTAGGGTACATGCTGAATGGGGCGTTATACTCAATTATGGGCCTGATTAGTGATGAGTATAGAGAGGCTATGACATCCATTGCTCTAGAGATGATGCCTTTACTAATTGAGCATGCTACATAGAAAGCCCTCCTTACTACAGTAGACACATGGTGGTCAAAGTTAAGGTCACATGATCCCAGATACCTTACCACTTCATAGGTATTTAAAGTATTGTTGCTGATTTGATAGTGTGAAGGGAAATTGTTTTTACCAAAGAGAATGATGATGCATTTCTTTGCATTTAGTTTGAGACCATGACTAAGACACCAGTTATTGGTCTGTGTAAGACCCTCGTGAAGTATACTAACACTGTTTGGGGATTCAATAATTGCACACAGTTTGGGACCTGGGGACCCACGTTGATAGCAATCTCTCATTCGACAACCACGTGGCCAAAGTGGTTAGAAAATCATTTTATATAGCCCACCTAATCATGAAGGGATTCACATCTAGATCAGGGGAGGTCATCGTGCCTCTTTACTCATCCCAACAAACAAATAATTAATTACTTAATAAATACATAAATAAATACATACATACATACATACATACATTCATACATTCATAATTCATGCATAATACATTCATAATAACTGGCTAGAAAATAATTATTGTATTATTAGTTATGTATATTTTTTACTCATCTATTTTTATTCTATCATGGTAAATTTACTGAGCTTTCCTCCTGTGTCGCTCTCCCATTTTGATTTTTGTGTCTGTCACATTTTATTCTCTGTAATCTTTCTAATTATTCTAATTTACCCAGCCTGAGCCTGGGAATGGTCAGTTTGATCAGCGATCTACCCCAGTAAACACAATGAATGAATGAATGAATGAATTAATTAATTAATTAATTAATTAATTAATTAATTAATTAAATAATTAAATAAATAAATAAATAAATAAATAAATACATATGAGGGATAATGCCAGAGAGTGTAGAAGAGGAATATGTGTAGTACATGAAGACTTTAAGGTAGAGAACAATACAATGCACTGGATAATTCGAGAAAGGGGACAATCAGAGTATGATATGGCAATTGTAATTCAGATGACTCCTTTAGGCTGAATGTAAAGATATGAATGAATGGCTCACAGCAGGAGGACTGCTAGGTAGACTGTTACTACTGGACTAAGGATACTCCACAAAAGTGCATGTATATAAGTGGCCTGAGCCTGCATACATAAGTCATTTCCAACAGATGACCTAATATCTTTGTGTCACAGCAAGGCAAAACAATAAGAACTGATCGCCCACTAGGCGCAGAACAGCACTGCTAGTGATGTGTGGAGAGTGAGGCACGATGCGTTGAGTCAAGTCGTCAGATTATACAATGGGCAGTAATGTACTTTTTAACAAAATGATAAGATAGTACAAAGTTAATGAAAGTAACACAAAAAACATATATCGCTGAGTATAATACTCCAGTGGCAGTCACACAGAACTACCATTCTGTAGTAAATTAATGTAAATGGCCCAGTATTTCTTATTCAACATCCTGTGCATCTGTTACTGCATGTCCTTCTCCTCTTGCCTTCCTGTTCCTGTTAACACTATCCACTAACATCTCATGCCTAGAAACCTTCTCATGGAACCTCCCCAGTTACACTTGACCCATCTAAAAAACAACTGTCCATAATGCTTTCATTTGCACATCTTCATGTTTTCCACTCACAAGTCACCCCTTATCTCAGTCAAAAATATGCATCTCACCCTTTCAAAATGCTCAAGGCCCCAGAGATTCCTAACAAAAATGATCTTGTCTTAAGCGCCATATTTACCAGGACAGACTAGAAGCCCTGTCCACATACTCTGTATCTTATAGACTCCTGAAAGGGGGTCATTGTCTTGCATACCTTGTTCTTGACCTCATATATCTCAGTCAGTCAGAGATCTAAATCTTCAATAGCAGGTAAACAAAACATGATAGAAAGATTCACCATCCAGTGCTTCCCCCTTTTCTGGAGTAAACTTCCTCTAGAGGTTAGACAATATGATTCATTTTTTTCCTTCATCCTGAACCTTGATGACTGGATAGGCGCTGTCAGTTTTACACCAGGAATAACTGGGCTCTCCCTCCTTGTGAAAGAAGATAAAGCTTGAGGATGGATATTGGTAAGGTAACCATGGTCTTTGGAATAAATGGCCTCAAAACTCCTATGAAACCTATAAAACCTAAGGTACTCACCTGCAGAGATGTCTTTCCTGTCTATCTATCTCAGGTATACAGTTTATATTTGTTTAGAGCTCTCACTATACTTACTTATACCATTGATATGATTACTCTGTGTATGCAGATTAAAATGCTTCCTTTTTCTGTGTGTGTGTGTGTGTGTGTGTGTGTGTGTGTGTGTGTGTGTGTGTGTGTGTGTGTGTGTGTGTGTGTGTGTGTGTCTGTGTGTGTGTGTGACATTTCTTATTCAGCCGAGAAGAGATCCATTCTTTTAGTCTTAACTTACTCCACAATTATTGAAGCTTCATATTGTGTCTCCAACTCCCTTAACTTTACCATCCAGACAGAACCTCATAGGGTCTAAGAAAGGAATGAAAGTTTGTCACATAAACATTAGGCACTAATAACAAAACTGACCTCTTAGAAACTTGGACTTTTCTCTCATTTTGCCTGTTTTGGAAACCCAATTTAAACCCTTGTCTAATCTACATTTGTCTATTACTAGTCGTTACTGCATCTTTAAGGAATGACTGTCTTGGACTGAGAAAAGGAGGTTTGTCAGGCTAATTAAAAAAATGACATCAGTACTTACCATATCAGTTGTTCTGGCACAGTGGAGGACTCTGCCTCAAACTGGTTATTTAAGCATCTGTTGCCTGGTAGGGTTACCGGACTAGTTTCTCCTCTCTCCCAAATTACCCTCTGACTTAGCAATCTTTCTAAACATTTTCTCATCTCTGCTATCTGAAAATAATCACACCCTCATAGATAATTTTAATATAAACCCATATTTCCTTCATACTCATAAGTGCTCTCAGACCTCCTCTCTTTCAAGTCTCATCCAACTAACTTCTCACCCCCAACGGACCCAGCCCTCTCACTGGCAGAGACTCCTTTCTAGATCACATATAACATGTTTGACAAATGGCATAAATATTAACATCCATCCAAGCTCTGTTAATGGTCATAGCCTTATGATCTCTCTGTTTGGCTCTTCAGGAAGTTGAGAGCCTCACCTATTTACATTAATGGGATCACTTATGATTTCAATGATGAAGTATTTTATACTTCTACCTTCTCCCCTTTGTATGGTATTTCAGATGTCAGTAATGTTACTGAATATTTTACTCCAGTACAAAACTGTTTTACATCAGTAAACAGTGGAATGTAAAAGACTACTCATGTTAGTGACTTTGTAATGATCTAAAGGAGCTCAGTGGAACTACAGACTGCACGTGGTCCATACAGAACGCCACACCAGACTGCACCTGGTCCATACAGAAACCACTAATCTTCCTTCTCACCATGATTAGCGTTCCGCTCCTGTCATAGTGTAAGAAAAGTAGTAAAACTAGTCAAATGACCTTACTGCAAATGCAGGAAGTGGTATCTCCTCACCTATCCTGAATATCCTAGGTGAAGCTCCTTTCGTTCTCCTTGTACTCTCTTAGAAATTGCATCCACCTCTTAAATTGACACCAAGGACAGACCCTGAAACGCAAAGGGGGAAGCAGACATAGGTTGCGAGGTCTTTCTTCTGTATCACACATACATGCACTCACACTGACAGGCAATTTAGAGTCCCTGATCCACCTTACTGTATGTCTTTGGAATGTGGGAGGAAACTGGGCCACCTGGAGAAATCCATGTTAACACAGGCAGGAAATGTAGACTTCACACAGGAGGCACCCCCTTTTACACATTCTTTACTCAAACCTTTTATCAAGCCTAACTCCTATCTACTGTTTAAGGGTAAGACTACTGAACTACTGATCACCTTGAAAAAAATTCTTCTGTTCCATTATCTACCTGCCCGCATCCCTTCTGACAATACTACACATGCCTGTCTTTGCCTAGAACTTCTCTCTGACTTGTTTCAGTTCTTGTTTCGGGCTATTTTGTCTTCTTGGTTTTAAATACTTAGACAAAATCCCAGTATCATCTAACTGCAACAAGCACTCTTAGCACCCCACATTCATCAGGAAAGATTCCAACTTTATTGCCTGCAGGCTACATGACTGCCATCTTCTGAAATGAGTCTTAGCTATCCCTGAAAGTTATTCTCTTATTTGCCTCTTTTCTCTTCAAAATATGTAATATGAATGTATGTTTTCTACTTGTTATGAAACCTTTCTTACACATTTCTTACCATTTTACATCTCAAGAGGTTGGACTACGTACATTAAACAGATCAAGATTTACCCTGTTCTGTAGAGAAAGAGCCTTCTCTAAACTTGCACATACTGTCTGGAATCCCCTACCCAACAAAGGAAGTTGTTTCTCAACACTTAGCAATTTACTAAAGCTTTCTACCACCTTACACAATTGTGTGCATACAAATACTTCCCACTGTGCCCTCATCAAAACCTGCTCTGCTCTTAACTCTTCAGCCACCAAACTGCCCTCTGCACATCTGTATTCTATACTGCTTCTTTCTTCCTGTTCTTCTTTGCCCTTACCTCCCCATTCTCTCTCTCCATAACAGCTGTCAACACAAGCTTTAACCCCCATTACCTTTTCCCCTTACTGACTGATACCTGTGGTGTTCTGACCTTTGTATTCTGAAACATTCTTTATGATCATGACATTTTCTTTTCCATTTTCTGCTGTAATTATTGTTTATTTATTTTGTGCAATGGTCAATCAAACTTTATATTTTTAAGTACAGTACTTCATTTCTGTTTCTCTTAATATCTGTAAACTTGTAAGGTAACCGTGAAATACAATCTGTGATTGTTCTTACTATTGCAGTGTTATCACTTGTTATCACAATGTATCGGTAGATAAAGCAGAGCAGCATGAATTGGTGTTCATAATGGGTGACTTGAATGCACATATTGGGGCAGACAGAACAGGCTATGAGGACTGCCTGGGTCCACATGGGTGGGGCAATAGGAATAAAGAAGGAGAGGCCATTCTAGACTTCCGTCTGGCAAATGGCTTGATAGTAGCCAACACATGATTCAGAAAGAGAGACAGTCTCAAGATCACATGCAAGAGTCACCAACATGCAACTCAGGTAGACCTCTTCCTAGTAAGGAAAGGGCACTGGAGTAGAATCAATGATTACAAAGTCATCCCCATTGAAACAGTTGGCCCACAGCATGAACCACATGCTACAGGCAGTGGTCAGAGAAGGCACTAAGGTCAACAGAGACTAGGCTGAAGATCTGGAAGTTAACTGCAGAGAAAGTACAACAGTTCAAGGAGTTACTCAGGACTCTAGCACCCCAAGAAGAGGAGGAAATAGGTGGAGTTGAAAAAGAATGGCAGCGTCTAAAAACAGCATGTGTTAGGACTACAGAACAGATATGCAGTTGAGCCAGGTGTGGAAATAAGGTACACAAGGAAAGGTGATGTCAGAATGCAAAAGTCCAGGAAGTCATCAAAAGAAAGTCAGAGTGCAGGAAAAAGTGGGAGATAGAAAAGATGGACCAGGTTAGGAAGGAGTACTGGTTGGCTAACAAAGAAGCTAAGAAAGGTGTGGCAATAGCAAAGGACAGGGCAGCGCAGGCACTCTACCAGCTTCTGGAAAGGGACTCAGTAGGTGGCACACAGAAACTATATCAGGTTGCAAGGCAAAGACAGAAAGATAAAGAAGATAGTCAGATGCCCTTCATAAGAAATGCCAACAACAACAACCTGCTCACCAGTCCACAAGACATAAAAGGCAGATGGAAGGAGTACTTCCAGCAGCTTCTGAATGAAGAAAACCCAACAGACGCTGTACTGCCCCAGACACAGCCTACAATGAGAGAAGAAGAGGTGCCCACCTTAGAAGAAGTAAGACTAGCACTAAGGAAAATTAAGTTAGGGAAAGCAGCAGGCTCAGATGAGATCACAGCAGATATGATAAAGATACTGGATAAGATGGAGAGGGAGAAATGGCTCCTGACGGTACTCATAGCAGTGTGGAGAGAAAGGCTTATCACAGAAAACTGTAAAATAAGCATACTCATGCCAATGTACAAGAACAATGGGGATATCCACAACTGTGGGCAGCATAGAGGTATCAAACTCCTGGCACATTGCATCAAAGTTCTGAAGAGGGTGATTGACAGATGGATACACAGAGTAATATAAAGTAAGATGGGAGATGAGCAGTTCTGATTCAGATCAGGATGCAGCACAACTGAACTGATGGTTGCAGTGAGACAGATAGTTGAGAAGAAACTAGAAATGAGGAAAAAGTCCAACTAGGCTTTCCTAGACTTGGAGAAAGCATGTGACAAGGTTCCAAGAAAGGTGATTTGGGCAGTACTGCTGTGGTTCAAAATCCCAAAAACATTGGTAGAGTTAGTATAGGCTATGTACAAGGACCCAGTGACTCAAGTATGAACAGTCTTTGGTCTCACAGAGAGGTTCCCAGTAGGAGTGGGTATTCAGCAGGGTTCACCTGAGCCCACTGCTGCTCATACTGGTGATGGACTACATTGGCAAACAGATTGGAGGGGACAGATCAACAAAGCTGCTCTGTGTAGGTAGACGCTGAACAAGAACTTCAGCAAAGGGTAGGGGAATAGAATGCCAGACTGAAGGCATATGAGATAAAACTAAGTACAGATAAGACAGTGATAATAACAGCACACTGGGGAAATCAGAAGAAACTGAGAACTGAAATAGAAGGGAAGATAGTGGAACAGGTTAATGGCTTCAAGTATCTGGGAGGGGTGGTTGAGAAGAAGGCAAGTCTGAATGAAGATGTTAAAGTTAGAATCAGAGGGGCTGCAGTCCACTGGCATAGAGTCTCAGGTGTAGTCTATAACAAAAGAATGCCAAAGGACCTGAAAAGTAAGGTGTATAAAACAATGGTGTTACCAGTACTATTGTATGGTACAGAACCCTGGGCAGTAAACACAGAGCAGATGAGGAAGCTATAGATGATAGAAATGAAGTGCCTGAAAAGGGTGGCAGGATGCACACTGTGGGACAGAAGAAGAAAGGAGGACATAAGAGCAGAAGCCAAAGCAGCTCCAGTTGCAGAAAATATCAAAGAGAATAGATTAAGTTGGTTTGGGCACATGTGCAGAAAAGCAGAATACAATCTAGTCAAGATGTGGAACAGACTGGAAGAAATTAGGAGGAAACAAGGGCATCCAGCAAACAGGTGGATGGATTGTGTGAGAGAAGATCTGAGACAGTCAGGCATGAGTGTTGAAGAAGGCAGGAGTGTGACACTGAATCAAGAGAGTTGGTGACAGTTAACACGACACCCCAACCCCATGTAGAAAATGGGAAAACGGGGGTTCTTTTGATGGTGATGTTGATCACAATGCATCACTGTATGTTTGTTATTTCATTAAGCATTTTGAATTGTACTGCATGTATATTTTTTAATAATATTAAACACGTAGCTAAGTTAATAAGTAAATTTACTAACCTTAATAAGTAAATAAACAACTAACCAACCAAATAAATAAAATAGACTAAAAGAAAAGCCACCACCCAAGAGATGTGGAAGGGTATATGTCAGTTTCTTGTTGAGGGATGAAGTGTTTTTGGAAACTTCCTTCAACTGTTTCTTTGTGTTTATATCAGGACTAACAGATAGTAAAGCATAAACTAGTTATGCTGTGTTACTGGTGCCAAAGGAGAACACGGGTATTCTAGGTGGGTAATCCCTTGCAGGATTGAAGAAAGCAACACATCACTAATGGAAGACTGGGTATATTGTATGCCAGCATTTTTGTTTTTATAGTGCATATTTACAGCCTTCATATAACTGTTGTAAGATATTTTGTGATGGAAAAATATACTATGGCTAGGTAAGCTTTACTGGTGAACATCAGACAACACGTGTTATAGAGTTCTTTTTGTGAAGACTGCTGAACAGTAGTTTACTGAAGTTATAGAAAGATATTTATAGAAACTTTGTTAACATAATAAATACAAATTTGTTCTGAAACCCAAATTCTGGAAGCCGTCATGAGGCTGAGGCAGTACACAATCTGTATTTGAAGATTTTTACTATCTAGGTCCAGTAGATATGTAAATACCAGTTTAACTTCTACCTTATCTCTGCCTTCTTTGAATTCATTCTTAATGACCTTTTTTTTCCCTTCATGACTGTCCTTGACCCCTGTCATTAAGGCATATAGTTAATTTCGAGGCAGGCACAATTTGTAATTGTGAGGTGGCCAGTACATTTGTGTGCAAATGCCAAAGTGGAACATGTCACTTTGCACCACAGCAGAACACAGCATCATTGTAATAGATATTGTCTCCCTAGAATCTATCACATTTTTGATTCAGGGCCCTTAGCCAAGATTTGTAATGTCTTTGAGAAATCTGAGTGAGAAAAAATATCATACACTGTGGCACGAAATAGGTCAAAGTGACCACAACTAACATGTACCTAGTGATAGGACTACAATGAGTCTAATATCAGTGGCTCACTCTCAGATATAGCACAGGAAATGTATACATTTGGCAGATCATGTGAAGATATGTTGCAGACAAGAAAATCAGATTCGATTTAAATTATGAGCACTAAAATGTGATTTTCAGAAGTACCACAGAGGTGACAGTGTGATGAAGGAGAATCAGAGAAGTAAATTTTAAACTGTAGGTATAAAGCCACAACAGTTCTCTGGGAGCTGGACATGAGAGTTATAAAAAGGCACAATTTCCAAACCTCAGAACAATGTATGCAGGAAGTCTAGCAGGATGCTGGACTAAGCAGATAAGGCCTTGTTGAGTACTATGTAGGAAGTGAGCCTGCCCTTTTACAGGTCCCTAGTGAGGATGCTGTTGGTGAATGATGTGCTGAAATTGTAATCTAAACAAGACTTGTTTACCACCAGCATGAAGCTTTGCCTATGAATTCAGTAAAAGCAAAATGATTAGATTGTTTTTAGATAACTCATAGAAGAATAATAGCTGAAAGATAATTGGCAATATGCTTAGGGCAAGAGGTAAATGACAGAAATCACCAGTCACCTTTTATCATTGCCCATAATCTGTTAGTGAGCATTATTTTGGGCGATGGACTATAATATGATGTTTATTAGAAGTGGAACTTCAATAGGTTATGTTCTCGGCCAGGTTAGACATTACATGACATTTTAAGGTAATTTTAAATTTGTTAACTGCTGCACTGTTTTGCAAGAACTTGTGTGTGCACTGCGCAAATGTTTATATGGGCCATAAATCATGAATCTGTATTACTGAGGAATAAAAACAAAGAAAGACCTTTAACAATGGGGAGTAGCAGGCATAAACAGAGTGCAGAACTGTCTCTGACTGCCTCCATGTGTTCTGTAACACTTGGATTCTATCAAAGCACAACAATGTGCGCTTTTACTAAGTGCTCTTTTTTTCCTATTACATCCCAAAGACATGCTTTTAGGTGATTTGGTGACCTGTAAATTAAACACAGATGTGTATGCAGACTGTGTGTGAGGCTGTGAGCATGCATGCGTCCTGCAACAAGTTAGTGTCCCATCCAAGATTAGTTTTCTGCCTTACACACACACTACATAGTGGATAGGCTTGGCTCACCTGCACCCTGACTTGGAGAAAGTTAGTATCAGAAAATTAAAGAATGAATAAAAGAATGTTGTAGTTTAAATATATGATAAATAAAACAGAAAATAAACTGTCTTTACTTGGGACAGTACAACAGGCCCATTACAGAAGTGTAATGAAATATATGTAATTAAACCAGATTTGTACAGTTTGTCCTATCTTTGTCAAATGACCTGGGAAGTGACTGAAAGTGGCCTGTTCCAGTCTACCAACCTGCTTGACAAAGAAAGAAAGAAACAAACAATAAGTAAGTCATTATTGAAAATCCCTCTCATGGTCTGCCTTATTAAAAATAAAACCCCCTTTCTAACATTGAACACATAAAATATCCGAAGGCTATAAATTAGGTTTCTAGCATTACTGGAAGGAGAAGAGAACAGTTTTGCATCATCAGATCAATGGTTGGTAAAACCAATTGGTATGTGAGAGTTGAAAGACTACGTTACAAGAAATCCTATTTGCTAAACAATGGGCTTACTGAAGCAAGTTTGCCAAATATTTGTGTGATGTTGAGGAAGTGCCTTTGGTTACAGTCAGTTCATAGGTGTTTACTAGGCTAATGACCACAAGGGCCTTTTTAAGCCTAGCCATGCATCCCAAATCTCTGACAAGTGCTGATACCCTTGATAAGTGTAATCAGGGGTTTGAAAGATGAAGTGGGTCAGTATTAGGGATGAGTGTGTCTGGGGGGGGGGTATATAGGCTAAGGTAAGAGTAAGGGTTAAGTAAAGTGGATAGTGTGTGTATCTGTTGCTGTACATGTGGCATATATGTGTGTCTTGTAATTATTTGCAGGGTTGGGGTTAAGGGCAGGGACAAGGTTAGGGGTTGCACACATGAGTAGGGTTTATATTAGAACATCGAAGTATTACTACATCGAATGTTTTAATATTGAACCATTTCACTCGAAATACCACAACATCGAACACTCAGAACAGCAAATTTTTTCCCTGGGAAAAAATTTGCTGTTCCAACAAACATACACACAACACAACCACACCAAAATATATAATCCACACACATACACTTCACAAAACCCTACACTAAACCACACACACTACTAGCTATCCACTTACCTTAACCCAACCATAACCCTAAGGTCCGTAACTACCGCACACTAACCTTACCCGCTCCCTAACCCTAAAGTCCCTATCGCACACTCACCTTACCTGCTCCCTAACCCTAATGCCCCTATCGCACACTCACCTTTTTTCGTACACTTACCTTAACCCGGTCCGTAACCTTCTCTTCACAGTTGAGGAAATAGCGAAGCTGCAGAAATGGCCCACCGAATACTTTCCCTAGGAAAGTATTCGATATTCTGCAGCTTCGCTATATTCAGCATTCGATGCAAAGGGTTCGATATTAGTACATTCGAAGTAGTAATGCTTTGATGTACTAATATAAACCCCATGAGTAAGGTGATGCAGAGGGTCACTCAATGGTATACTATTTAAGCTTGGTTCTGTAAGCTACTCACCTTTTTTACTTTGTAAAGGCTTTTGGCTACAGTGTTAAGAAATTTAAATAAAGCTGGTTTGTGGTTTAAGTCATATTTCTCATAACGAAAAGTAAATTTAGACTGTTTAATTCAGCCTATTGATAAAGCACTTCCTTTGGTGTATTAATAATTAAAGACATAACTAACCAGTCTTATGCCTAGTCCGTTTTGTTTGAATGACAATCTTAGTCCAGCTGATGAGTCAAGAAAATTGTTCTCCTGGTTAATATCAGTAACAGGACATGAGCAACTTCATATGTAAGCAAGAAAACTGTTCCTTTTAAGTACTTTGCAATAAGCAAAAGCTCATGTAGTGTGAGCCAGAATATTTGGAAGTGAAAGTGAGCCTGTAAAAAAATGTAGCATCTTTTTTCTCCAGATGTTTAATAGATGCTTTTAATTTTGTGTTACCTATTCAGTTCTGTCTTGTGTAACTGTCTTTCATTTTTACCCTAAAGAAAAAAATATTAAATATGCATCCAGTTATCACCTTTTTTGTCTTCAGTTACAGCAAATATGTTGTAAATATTAAGCATGCCTTTTCATTATTTAGTTTAATATTTATTCTGTAATCCATTTACTGCTGTCAGCACCGTTTTACATTATTCCCAAATCATTAGTTCTCCTTCCCATTAGCACTGAAGATGAATAATGGCCTAATGCCTTCACCTCCCAAGCACAAGGTACAGAGTACGATCCTGTCCTCTGGCCACTGCTGGAGTGGAGTTTGCATGCTGTCCCAATGAATGTGTGGGGTTCCTCCCACCTTCCAAAACATGCTGAGTATTTTCACCTCAGGGTTTGAACTTGAGGGCTATGCCAACAGAATGCACTGAAAACTGAACAGAGTCATGGTCAGTAGTAAAAGTAGTCCCTATCAGAGGAAGAGTCGTCTAGACCACCTGCTTTAAACCTCCTCTGTGGCATGCAGTATCCCCTAGGTAGGATAACATGGATCACAGGTTGTGTGCCTTTCAGGTCTAGCAAATCAATGGTATACAAACTGTCTGTAGGTGATTTGGTCATTACGAATTATGTCATCAAAAATGGACATGAGTATTTGCCTGTGATAAGTGGGTAAAGGACCAGGCTTACACTAATCTACATCAGGGACCTATGTTAATGCTAGGAGGGGTCTGTGTACCCCTTTTGGCCAGTGTGTGTGTGTGTGTGTGTGTGTGTGTGTGTGTGTGTGTGTGTGTGTGTGTGTGTGTGTGAATGAATAAAGTCCAGCAGCCATGAGTCAGTAAGCTACCAGTAGGTTGGTGTTCAGTTTTTCAGCCTGGGTTACTTGGGATGAAAGTGGTGAGCAAAAAATGGATGTAAAACCAAGGAACCTGGCAAAAATTAACTAAGGATTGCTATACTGAATATTTGTTCACTGACAGGATGCAGCTTTGAAGTGGATGGCATGATGGTAAGGAGGAGAGTGAACATTTTTGATATCCAAGAGACAAGTAAAAGAGCAGTGCAGGGGAGGACAGACTAGAAATTGTATGGGAATTGTGGTGAAGGAGAGTCTCCTGAAGACAGTGAGGGATATCATCAGAATCAGTGACAGACTCATGATAATCAGACTCCAGTGCAAAGACAGGGCGGTAGTTATAATCATAGCCTGTGGCCCACAGCAGGGTTGTGATTGTGATGACAAGAGTACATTGTACTCAGCCATAAGTTAAAGAACCTACTAGCAGGGCAACATGAGTTTGTGATAATAATGAGGAATCTGAATGCTGATATCAGGACAGATAGACAGACAGAACAAGGTAAGAGAACTGCCTGGGTCCACACAAGTGGGGAAACAGGAATAACGAAGGGGAGAACATTCTAGACTTCCATCTGGTGAATGGTTTGATGGTGACAAACATACATGGTTCACCAAGACAGTCACAAGATCACATGTTCAACATGCAACTCAGGTAATAAGGGGAATCTCACAGAACAGGAAGAGGCAGACATACATAAAAAAAAAAAATTAAGGGAGTATCTGAATAATATGCATTTTTCAACACAAAAACAGGCACCAATGGATGTGGAATAAATGAACAAAAAACTTTGTAGTGGAAACGACAGCTGAATTAGTTTCCTGGTTTATTCGGGCACCTTACCTCGGTTTTGGTGTTTGGTTCTGAATAATATGCATGAGTTTAGAAAGGTTGCTGTTTAGCAGACATTCTTTGATAATAACTCCAGAGCAAAAACTTTCAGCACAATGACTCAGGTAGCAGATAGTAGAAAGGGTTGTTGCCAAACTTAGGGAGCCTATAACAAGAAAAAAATGGAGATCTTGTAGAGGTTTTAGAGATATTTCAGAAATTTTATGAAGAGCATAAATGGAAATATTTATAGAAGACTTAATTATGCAAAGGTTACAAGTAGATGAGGCTCAATAACTGACAGTTAAGATAGGAGAGGATGAGATAAAAACAGTGATGTTATAATCAGGTTTCAGGAAAGTCTCTAGGAATAGATGGTATTCCTGTGGAAGTTTGGAAGTCAGGAGGGATGAAAGTGCTAAAGATCTAGAAAAGTTTTTACCCTAAGGACAGTAAAGACTCATCAGTCCACCTTTATACAGACCGATTTCATTTTTAAACTATGATATAAATACCACCTTGGATCTCACCTGAAAAGAGGCTGCTAGGCTAGTGGGACAAACATGGTCAACAAAGGATGGATAAATACATAAATAAATAAACAAATAAATAAATAAAGTGTTTATATTTATTAGCTAAAAAATGGCAAACGTGTTACCAAACCTGATAGATATGGATCAGTCTGGTTTTGTGTGTGTGTGTGTGTGTGTGGTGTGTGTGTGTGTGCGTGTGTGTGTGTGTGTGTGTGTGTGGGGTGGGGGTGGGGGGCAAACATTTCACTTTAATAGAATAATGATGATCCAAAGGGAAGAAGAATGTACGAAAATACTGCTGTTGTTGGTGGGTTTTGATGCATTCCACAGAGTAAGCTGGGATTTAAGCAATAGCATTCCCTGATATAATAATACGGTTAATTAGAAGGATATAGTAGGGATCAGAGGCAACAATTAAAGTGGGAGGGTTCATCTCTAACAAGTTGTGTCTGAACAAAGGAACCAGGCAGGGGTGTCCTCTTTCAACTTTGTTATTTGCATTTTATTTAGAGCCATTGGCAAAGAAACTAAAGGATTCCAAACTGTAAAGATATAATTGGTATGGTAATCAAGAAATATTGCCTTTATTTGCAGCCAATATTATTTTGTACCTGATAAAAATCAGGGAAGGACAGCTCAGTGTTGTGAAACATTTTGAGACAGTTTCAAATCTTTTTGGGATATAACAAAGGCTATAGCTGTAAACTATGTACCTACACATGAATTGGTTCAAGCATACCGATATTTATGGGTACACAATAAAATGAAGTATTTAAGAGTATGGGTTAAAAAGGATTCTGTTTTGACAGCTAATAATATGTGGGAAGATACTAAAAAAAGATAATACAAAAACCAAGAAACCAGAAACTATTATTTATGGATATGGATAGCAAGATGCAAGCACTGGAAACATTTTTAGTTCCTTTAGTTTTATATACAGGTCAGGCATGTTTTCATCAACCAGAGGAGAAGCTGTGGATAGTAGCTAATAAAAAGTTAAAGAATTTTAGCTGGGAGGGGAAGAGAGCAAGAGTCAAGTGGGATAAGTTGACCTTTCCCACACAACAAGGTGGTCTAGGATTACCTGATTTAAATGGATATTTCAGAGCTACACAATTAAGGTTCATATATGTAACACAAGGAGGAAGCTATAATTCAAAGTGGAAAAGGATGATGGTGAAGCAGGGGGTAAGTTCAAGAAATAAAGGGAGAGTGGGATTTTGAATACAGATCCTTAAAGAGAATAACAACAACCATACAGAATATTATATTCATAAAGCAGCAGAAAGTATTCAAAGAAATAAGCCAATATGACAATGTCGAAAGGTGATTTTGCCAGTAGAGATGACTGCAAGTAGGTGTACAGAAAACAAGCAATAGGGGGCTGGAATTTACTGGAGAAAACTGGCAAAGGAGCCATGGTATTAGGAGTAAATAACTAGAGAGGGAAGGTAATAGACTGGGATGAGGCCAAGATGATGCTTTTACTTCCAGCTCTGGCGACTGCCTTCCCTAGCAGGGATTGATATCAGAGTATAGGCAAAAAGAAAGGGATATGAGACTCTTAAGTTTAAGACCTGCTCTTGTGAGGTTTTTAGTTGAATCTAGAACAGAATGTGCTGTTAAAAAAGAGATAATTAGTAGGGCATATAAAATATTGCATGATAGCTATAAGAATCAGAGGACATTAGAAAGGATTGGAAAGAGGGACTGGGAAAGCAATTTATAAGTGAACAATGGGAGGACATATGTATGACTCCCAAGTTATCAACAAAGTCCAGAAGATTTAGGATATTTGCTAGGAAGTGTTTGCATTGGTATTTTTATACCCTCAAGCAGACTTCAAAGAGTTTTTCCTCAGGTAAATAACAAATATTGGAGGTGTGATGTGGAAGAAAGAGGTATCTGGGAATATGTATTTTAGAAGTGTAATGAGCTGGCAGATTTCAAAATTCCCTACAGTGTATTATGTCATAAATATCAGGTGAGCAAATGGCCATAACTAAAGGATATGATTTTTTGAGCTGGGACACAGGATCTTAATTGCCTAGACATAATAAGGCCATATTAAGTTTAATTTTGCTGGATCTCAAAAACACAATTACTAGAAAATGGAAATCAAAGTCTAAACCAACTGTATTTGAAATATTGAATATTATAAAACAGATAATAGAACTGGAAGAAGGATCTTTAGAAAGCGAAGTAGCAAATTACAAAAAATAAATGGAAATTGTGGAACAATACATGCAGAATAATGTTCAGGAGGAGGAGTGAGGCTTAAGGGAAAGCAGGAATTCAGCAGTTTATATTATAATTATGATAATTACAGAGAAACAAAATGATTTGTGGTGTATAATGTATGTAAATGGAAAAAATACTGTGGTTTGTTTTCTTTTCGGTTAATGCATGTTTACATAAGTCTTAAGTAATAACTTAAAAAAATCTGTTTAAAAAACACATGCAATTCAGATTTCCTCCTAGCAAACAAAGGGCATTGGAGTAAAATCAGTAATTGCAAATTCATTCCTATTGAAACAGTTGGCCCACAGCATCATCTGCAAGCAGTGATCAGAGAAGGCTCAAGTCGACAGAGATTAAGTTGAAAAACTGAACATTGACTGGGGAGGATGCACAAGAGTTCAAGGAAATCAAGGTTACTCAAGCTGTGCTGAGAGACCGACTTACAGCCTGCTGTGATATTCAGAAAAGATAAGTGTTTATTCTCATTTTTCATCTGCACTTTTGATTTAATATCTCTGTAATCTGTACAACTGCTTTTTACTGTCCTTTTGTTGTGAGATAGAGCTAATATCTGTTAGTGTTGACCTCAGTCTGTAGTGAAATCCTTTGTCTAGAAGCCTATCTGCTTACTAAGTGAGAGAAAGTGAACAGAACTGGTTTCATCTGGGCAGGGCATTCCTGCAACTGTATTGTCTGGATAATAGGTCTGTTTCTGCTTTCTGTGCCTTAAATCAAATATACCTGTTACTCAAGATGTGCTGAGAGACTGACTTACTGCCTGCTGTGATATTCAGAAAAGAAAAGTGTTTATTCTCATTTTTCGTCTGCAATTTTGATTTAATATCTCTGTAATCTGTACAACTGGTTTTCCCACCTACCCACCCTGTTCTTGTGGTGGTCTTATGTTTTGGTGGCTTTGAGTTGCCTGCCTCTGGTATAAAGTTGATACTGGACACCCCCCCCAGTCACATTGCATCAGCTCATTCTACTGTTAATAGTGAGAACTTAGCAAAGGCCCTCCCCTTTAGCTTCTGCATATTGAATTATCTCATTATCTTCTGCCTCTTCACTCTCTACTAAAAAAAAAAAAAAAGTAAAAACTGTTTCCTACCTCTCCTTGAATAAGTGTAGCCCAGATACAGATTTGCTGTATCCAGGATTTTTTGTAAGCTTCAGAGCGGTCCTCTTCATTTTTTCCCTTAGATCTGCTAGTTCTCTGCTCTCCTGCACTTTTATTAGCTTATTAGTCTAGCAGTTTAAACTATTCCCGGTACCAGAAAGTCTGCTCTTCAAATTTTCCCTTAGAACTAGCTGGTTTCTCAGTAGTAGCACTAAAATCTGAATCCCTGTGACTAGCACTTGCTCTAAAACCTGCTGGAAAGCACTAAGAAGCCTTAAACTGATACAGACACTCACGCCTCCTTGTTAATAAGGAGAAATTAATCGTAGTCACTAAACAGTCTATAATTGCAAAGTACCTTGCCAAGGTAAGGGTAAACAGCTCTTGTACTTTACAAAATAAACACCGAACCAGGCCTATCCAAGGGTCAGCTTCTGGTGATTTCTCTTGTCCACCTGGTGAATCTGGGCAAACTGGGGCAATGCAGCAATTGCCTCATGTACACAGACAACCCTCTCCTCCTACCACCCAACACTATAACCTGCGAAAGATGTACTTACATAGCCAAACTGGAAGCAGAACTCTCTACAGCCAAGATTGTGCTAGACAGTCAAGAGGAGAAGGTTAACACCTGCACTACACCTCAAGCAACACATAGCCCTTCAAAACTCACTGCACCGACATCCACACATAGTAACACTAAACCTGGAGGCCCTTAACATTAACCTGCCCAAGCAACAAGGACCTCCGAAGAAGCTGAAATGCAAACAAACACCAATCACAACCAAAGTGACTGATGCCATAGCTCAAAACACTAGTGTGCCACCAAACAGCAGCCCCTAAGGCAAGACAACGTAACCAACACTTTAGTCATAGGTGACTCTATAGTCAAGCACACTGACGTCCAACTCACCAGGCTGAACAAGGAGAAAATTACTGTTAGCTGCCTGTCAGGTGCCAGGATACGTCACATAACGCATACACTCAAGTCACTCCACAACAAGTACAAATACGACTCTGTCATTGTCCATGTTGGAGTGAATAACTTGATATGTACCTCCCTGAACTACATGAAAAGAGACATGGAAGAGCTCTCGGGTCATGTGGCCCATGCAGGTATGACCCTAGCCCTGAGCAGTATCATGCTTTCGCCCAGAATTATACCACAGTATAAGGACAAAATGATTGACTTCAACAATTGGCTAAGTTTCTGGTGTCATTCAAAGGGGATCCAATATCTGTCTGTCTGGGACGACATGACCGACAGACCACGATGCTTTGCCAGAGATGGTCTGCACTTGTCGCCCCTGGGATTCAGGTTACTGGCTAAGGCTCTTGCCACCCCTATAGTGCCTTTTTTAGGCAAGGCTCAAAGGACAAAACCACCACCATAACAGATATAAGCATGCAAAATCTGAAGGTAATGCTACTCAATGCTAGAAGTCTAAACCTCAAAATACACTCTCTCGAGGCACTCCTAAAAATGGAGAACATCGATATCTGTGTAGTAACTGAGACCAGGTTCAAGGCTTCAGAGAGCACCCCTGCAATACCAGGCTACAACTCTTACCACATTTTTCGGCCACCAAACCAAGACCGAAGCACTAAAGGCAGAGGAGTGTCCATATTCACCAAGGATATTCACACAACCAGGCTAGTTGCCCAACACAATGCATCTGAAATTCTACAGGTGCAACTAACACCAGGTAAGACCGCAATCCAAATTGTAGCTTGCTACAGATCCCCCACCATGCCCCAAGATTCTCAATACACCTCTCTAAACATACTTGATAATATTAAGATACATCCAAACACCCTAATACTGGGTGATTTCAACTACCCTGCCATTAATTGGGAAAACTACTCGGGTAACAACACTTTTGCCCAATGCTTTCTTGGAATTCATAAATTCCAACACCCTGGACCAACTAATCCATAGTCCCACCAGAGGCTCAAATATCCTAGACCTTGTCATTACCAACATGAGTGAACGATGCACCACACCAGTGGTCACCCCCTTGTTGGTCAAGTCTGACCATAAGCTAATCACCCTTGAAGTCCACATCCCACCCCACCCCCCAGTAGGGAAACCTCCATAAAAAACTTCTCCAAAGCCAACTTCATGCAACTCAAGTCAGAAGTGACAAACTTCATGACACCCATGCAGACGGGAACTGAAAGTTTGACTGCTGAATCCCACACTAGGCACTGTACGAGCACATCCACTCGTGAATGAATCATGGCATTCCAAACAGAACCAAGACGGTCTCCTCCAAAAAAGGGAACCCAATCTGGTGGCCCCCTGCCATAAACAAACTATAAAACAGAAGGAAGAAACTGTTGCAGAAAAGAGGAAAATCCCAGGATGCAAAAAACTCCCTTACCAGCCTCTGTATGAAACTGAGATCCCTCATAAAATCCTCCAAAGCTAGTTACGAAAATAAAATTGCCAAAGATTCCAAGGACAACCACAAGGCATTCTATAGTTATGTCAAGAATCTAAATGGCAATGCTCAGATCTGCTCTGAGCTACAACAGAATGGCATTAAATATACTGATCCCAAGGATATTGCCAATATCCTGGCAGATCGATTCAGTGCCAACTTCACCCCCCCTCACCCCCTAAAGGGCCAATCTCAATACCAAAAGATTGCCAAATTCCGGTACTCACAGCCACACAGGTAAAAAACTCACTCTCCAAAGCTAAGAATACAGCATCCATGGAACCAGATGACATCCCAGGCTGTGTACTACATGAACTACAAAATGAACTTGCATCTCACCTAAGTGTCATGTTTAATCATAGCCTCACCTTAGGCTTTGTGCCCAATGAGTGGCACACAGCTACAGTTATCCCACTCGACTAGGGGGGATCCACCCTGGATCCCGGGAACTATCGTCTCATCAGTCTGACAAGCCTGATCTGCCAAGCCATGGAACGCATTATCATGGAACTTATAAACAAAGACATTGGCAACCTTCAAATACTGGACCCCACCCAGTTTGGTTTCGTAAAGGGACGATCTTGTCTCCTCAACCTGATTGACTTTTTCGAATCAGTCTCCAGAGCCGTGGATGAGGGTAAGGTGGTCCACACAGCCTATCTGGACCTCGCCAAGGCCTTCAACACCATCCCCCACTCTGGAATCATAGATAAACTTACTAAGCTGGGCATTAATCCCTACATCACTCGATGGGTTGCCAACTGGCTTACTGACAGAACCCACACTGTAAAAGTAGCTGACTCAAAATCCAGCTCCAGACAAGTGACAAACGGAGTACCTCAGGGTTCAGTCCTGGGACTGTTCTTGCTTGGCATCTATTTCTCTGAAGTACAGGCCAGCACTAAGGGACTTGTTTGTCATCTACTTCTCTGAAGTACAGGCCAACAGTAATGGGCTCTGGCTAACAAGGTTCACAGATGACTGCAAACTGGGAGCCATTATTGAATCCCCAAATGATGTGGATATTCTACAAATGGGCCTTACAGAAACAGATGCTTGGTGCCATAGCCATGGGAAAAACCATGTACCCATGAATTACCACATAAGTGGCAGTACACTAAACACCGAAAGTGTGATAAGGGATTTAGGGACACAGGTGGACAGTGGTCTGACCTTCGATAACCACATAGCCACAACAGTCAGGAAATCCTTCTATGTGGCACACCGCATCACTAAGGGCTTTTCATCCATAAAAAAGGAGGTCATTGTCCCACTGTACTCATCGTTCATTAGACCCATTGTAGATTACAATGCCCCATTTGGTATGTACCTCACAAGACATCCGCAACAACTGGAAAGGCCACAGAAATACCTCACTAAAAGAATCACAGGCCTAAAGCAGATGCCCTATGCTGACCATCTAAAAAAACTCCAGCTATACTCTGTCACTTATTGCCTACTCAGAGATGATCTCTGCTTAACATACAAGGCCATGTCAAACCCAGTGCTGTTGGACATGCTCCACTTAAAGAAATCCCAATCCCTCAGAGCTACATGCTCTAGGGATCTAAACTTGGTCATCACAATGAACAAATATACCTGAGGGATAGGTTCCTGACCCAAAGACTCTCCATACTCTGGAATAGACTGCCCATACATGTCAAGCTGAGAGCCTCTTTGGTCCTCCTCAAAAGGAACCTTGATAATTGGATGGGAGATAGGAAATTCATCCCGGAGATCATATCAGTCACTCTGCTAAATAGGGGACTAGGGAAGTAAATATTCTGGGAAGAAATAGCCAGGGAATTGTTATGGCTAGGCTTGTATAGGCCCTAGGGCCGATAGCCTAGTACCAACCTTTGAACCTATGAAATGCTCAGGGCTCTAGCACCTCAGGAAGAAGAGGAAGTAGGTTGAGTCAAAGAAGAAAGTCAGCATTTCAAAGCAGCATGTGTGAAGACTATAGAGCAGATACACATAATGAAAGATCGGGGTGGAATGGAAATAAACTTTTATCAGGTTGCAAGGCAAAAACAGAAAGATAAAGAAGATAGTCAACAGACATCATTCGTAAGGGATGCCAGCAGCAATCTGTTTGCCAGATTACAGGAAATCTGAAGCACAAGGAAGGAGTTCTTGCAGCTTCTGAATGAAGAAAACCACAAAGAAGCTGCTCTGTCCCATGCATAGTCCATAATGACAGATGAAGAAGAATCCATGTTAGAAGAAGTAAATACAGCACTAAGGAAAATGAGATCAGGTAAATCAGCAGGCTTAGATTAGGTCACAGGAGATAAGATCAAGATGTTGGATTTGTTATGGGAAAATTGGCTGCTGAGGGTTCTAATAGTGGTATGGAGAGACAGGCATAACCTGAATGGCAGAAGAATAGGAATTCCAGTATCAGTATACAAGAACAAAGGGGGTGTTCACAACTGGGGGCAGCACATATGCATCAACTCATGTCCCACTGCATGAAAGCGCTGGAGAGGCTGATTGGTAAATGAATACTCAAGAGTAGAAGAAAGTAAGAGATGAGCAGTTTGGATTCAGATCAGGATACAGTACAACCGACCCAATGTTTGCAGTGAGACAAATAGTGGAGAAGAAACTGGAGATGAAGAAAGAGTCCTACTGGACATTCCTAGACTTGGAGAAAGCACATGATAAGGTCTCATTAAAGCTGATTTTGGGCAGTCCAGTGATGGTTCAAAGTCCTGGAAGCATTGGTAGAATTAGAGCAGGCTATGTAGAAAGACCAAAAGACACAAGTAAGGAGAGTGTTTGGGATCACAGAGGGGTTCCCAGTGGGAGTAGGTGTGCATCACAATTTAATTCTGAGCCCATTTTTTTATGCTGGTGATGGATTGTATTAGCAAACAGGTTGGAGTGGAGGTGATAGATCAAGAATGCTGCATTATGCAGATGATGTGGCAATACAAGCAGACTCAGTAAAGGAACTTCAGCCAATGATAGGGGAATGGAATGGGACACTGCAGGCACATGGGATGAAACTGAATACAGACAAAATAGTTCTCATGGCAACAAATGGGGAAATTCAGAAGAAGCTGAAAATTGAAATAGAAGGAGAAATAGTTGGACATGTTAACAGCTTCAGGTAACTGGGAGGTGTGGTTGAGGAGAAGGGAAGTCTAAATGAGGAGGTCAAAGCTAGAATCAGAGGTGTGTCAGTAAACTGCTAGAGAGTGGCAGGTATAGTATATGACAGAGGGATGCCAGTGAATCTAAAAGTAAGGTACATAAAACAATAGCGTGACCAGTGCCTCTGTATGGCACAGAAACCTGAGGAATTAAGTCAGATAAGCAGAGGAAACTAGAGTTGATGGAAATGAAATGTCTGACATGGGCAGTAGAATCTACATTGTAGGACAGATGAAGAAATGAGGACATGGGAACAGAAGCCAAAGTAGCTCAAATTGTAAAAAAAGGCCAAAGAGAACAGACTGTTGTGGTTCAGGCACATGTGCAGGAAAGCAAAATATGATTTGGTAGAGTCAGGAAGAAGGTTAGGGGAATCAGGGGCTTCTAGCCAAGTGATGGATGAATTGCATCAGGGAAGACCTGTGACAGTTACTCGTGACTGTAGAAGAAGGTAGGAGAGTGGAATTGAATCAAGAGAGATGGCAACAGTTGACATGACACCCCAACCCCATGTAGAAAAAAATGGGGGAAAAGATATTATTGATGATGATGATGATGATGATGATGATGATGAATCAGCAAAAGTGCATTCATACCTGCTAAGACTCCAGGCCATTTGAAAATGAAGTATATTCTTTACTCTGTTGAGTGGATGTGGCCTTCCTTTTGAAAAATGAGGTAAGGTTGGCTCACCATAAGAGCTTGTAACTCAGATAGCCTTCTTGCATTAGTCAGAACAATGAGTAATATGGTGTTCCATGTCAAGAACCTCAAATCAGCCTGATAAGCTGGCTCCAATGGAAGAAGACTTAGCTTTTCAAGCACAAAATTAAGATCCTAAGTGGACCCACTTATTCTCAAGGTGAGAGGAAATGCAAACACTCTTTCAAAAACTGCTTGGCTTGAGGATAAGTAGAAAGGGGGATCTAAGGACAGATAAGCAGAAATAGCTGACAGATGAACCTTGACAAAGGAGTAAGAAATGCCAGAGGACAATAACACACACCAACAATTAAGAACCAGAAGCAACTGGGCCTTAAAAGAGCCCCGGTGCTTGAGCTAGCACCAACTAGAAAATGTTTTCCACTTAACCTCTAGTATCTGCTACACATCCTGAGGGAAAAAAGGTATCAAAATTCTGTCATTTGAACAGTCAAGTAAAGAGTTTTCAGGTTGGAGTGCATCAAACAAACCATGTGTTGTGTGAGTAAATGCAGTCTGTGGTGGGTAAGCTTGTGGTAACTATCCTTGGCGAGTTTCAAAAGAAGGGAGAACCACTGTTGCATGAGAAAATAAGGGAGTCTGTACCATCTCGTTCTTTGTGGATTCCTTCCAGGTTTTTGGAAAAACCCTGGAAATCAGTGGAAATGGTGGAGCATTATAGGCACATTACTGCCAATGGGAATGAGAAAGCAGCTGTCTTTCAGGCATGTTTGCAAAGAATCCTAAAGCAGAATGTCTTTAACTGTCTGATATGAAAGAAACTAAACAGATCAATTTGAGGTGTTCCCCACAGTTGAATGAATTCCTGGAAGACCTCTGGACCTCTGGGTACATTTTCCACTCTTGAGAGTCTGTCCCAGTCCTGCTTAGAGTGTCTGCTACAATGTTTTGTTTTGACAAAATGTATGAAGCCTTAACAGGCAAATTGAGCTGAGCTGCTATCTTCCAGGCTATCGTAGCAAGTCTGCAAAGGGGGTTAAGATCTGGTAACCCCCATTTGTTTATGCACCACATCACTGTGGTGTTGTTTGTAATAACTTGCAGAGGTCCTGGTGACCAGAGCTGATTTAAGTCTTTCAAAGTATTTATTACTGCCATCATCTCTTTGACATTTATGTCCTTTTTTGTGTCCTGTTTTTTCCACAGATCTTGCATTTTCAATCTTTTTGATACAGCCCTGCCCCCAAATTCTGAAGCATCTGTTGTGACAGACTAGAAATGATTGAAAAGTTAGAAGGTGAAGGCTTGAATTTTGAGAAAACAGATTCACCCACCACAGATCCCCCCCTACAGAGTATTTCCCCCTAAAGTTGCCTCTTCTTAAGGCAAATTTCTTCTAATTCCCATTATTAACCTTTTTTTAAATCTGACTATTATTAACCAGTAATGACACATAGCTCTCTCATCATTTTTTCTTTAAGCTTTTTGTCTCCATGCCTGCCCACTACTGAGCATTCCCCGCTCAAAGTTGAACTTATTTCTTCAGAGCTGTTTGTGGGGGGTATAATACAGACAGTCATAAGGGTTGCATGTGTCTTTTGCTGGTATTCTGGCAACTAGGACACTTTTTTATTTATCCTATCCACTCTCCCTGGGTAGGGTGATATGTGATCTACATCAGTTTAGGGGCCACAACACCTTTCCCTAGAGATGTGCATGCTCCTGTGCACTTGCTCATTGTCGTCTATCACCCATCAGTGACCTGGTTCACTACATTCACTCCCCCAGGTCACAGGCTCACCTCCTTCCTCTGAAAGACTGCTGCAGTTTATGATTGCCTCAGATCCCTCCCCCTAGGATGGACACACCCATCCTCTTCGTGCTCCTGCCTGTCAGCTCTGTCAAGCGCCTGAGTTACTAACTGAACTCAGGTCACCTGGGCCGCAGTCAGGACCTTCTCCCTGTATGCCGTCTTAGATGGCTTTGTCATTAATGTTTTGGTTTTACAATATATAGTGGCAATCAAAATAAAAAAATAATACAAAATATCCACAAAATAGGATGTATACTATAGTTGCTAAAACTGAAATAGTGGAGGGATATTTCCTTTGAAGAATTAAACAATCTCATCTCGCCAGATAATATGTATGCTCTGGTACTGAGCAATTAGTTGTTTTATTTCTTCCTATGTTTAAGTACCACAGGGTCTATCATCCATGCTGAGGGTGGATGTTCTTGAATTGTTTAAGTATACTCAAGTCCTGTAACATCATAAAGTTTACCAGTTTTAGTAGGAGATATAAGAAGCACAGATAACATTCTGTTGAGAAATACTGGCTGATAATACAGCTCACTTTTTTCATTAGTACAATATAATCACTGGTTAACATTTGAGAAATACTACATTTAAAAGTAGAAAACATTATTCATTGTTCATATGAGACTTGTGTTCATAATTCTGAGTACTTAGTTTCCATGCCAAAGGCTTGTACACTTCGTCAGGTCTATATCACCACATCGAATGGTGATAAGTTCGAATGCCCTTTGTTCGAACCTAAAAGTCCAAAAACCCTAAACAACAAATTCACGGAGCAGCGATTTTTTTCCCAGGGAATAAAAAATTGCTGCTCCTTGAAAAAAGAAATCACAACTTTAAAACAAAGTAAAGTGGGGGGCTTCTCCCCCACACCACCCAATGTGGGGATGTGGGGGACTCTGCCCCCCACACCCCCCTACTTAAATATACCAACTCCGAGATTGCACTACAGTGGAGGAAATAGCAAAGCCCCAAAGACGGCCCACTGATTTTTTTCACTGGGAAAAAAATTGATGTTCTGTAACTGCGCGGTTTAGGGCTTTTGGACTTTTCGGTTCGAACAAAGGGCATTCAAACTTATCACTATTTGATGTGGTGATATAGACCCTACCTTGTCAATATTTGTTTTTTAGCATATTCCCAAAAGTTTTATAGAGCAACGTCAGTCACAGTAGGGCAGAGATGAAGTATGTCAGAATTAAGACACCCACACATACTTGTATATAACTTGACTAGGCCAACCTTTCAGTGCATCAGTGCTATATCTTTCTCGTCAGGTTTATGTATCCAAAATCCCTCATTTACTAACTTTGTATTCATTTTTTGAATACTACATAGAGCTATTTTTTAATAGGAATTAATGCTCCAAAAGTGCTTTTTTGAACGATTATCAGGAAACAACCCATCAGCAATATAATCTACCATTGTCTGTGTTTTAAGAAAAAAAATCTGTAATTCCTGGGTAATATCCTACCAATTCTCAAGGCAGATGTCCATTTAACACTGTTGGTAAAATATTTTTGAATTAACTCATCTTGCAAAGACAAGCATGGTAAACTAAAACTAGTACTATTATGTTATTCTAGAGGAAGACTAATAAACCTATCAAGATAATTGCTGAGATAGCTGTGTTCATTAATTATGCTCCGAGCTTGGATTTCTACTTGAGTTAAAAGTATATTTGCTGCTATAGCCGCCAGAGCAGCCAGGGCTGAAAGATGTGATCTTAGTGTCTGAATATGTACAGTATTGAATATTCCTGTGAAATTTCTTGACCCTAATAAAGTGTAATACCAAACCCTTTTAATAATATGTCCTTAATATTGTCATTATTCAATAGCCTGTGGTTACTACATCCATCTCTAACCCCAAAACTACAGGAGTTTTGCAAAACGCCCACATTTGCAAAAGTTTTTACTGAGAATATTGTCATTGTGTATTGCTGCATCCATGCCTGACCCAGAAACTGGAGGAATTCTGCCAAAACTTCCACCTCTGCAAAAGTTTTTGCTGAGAATGTTGTCATTGTGCAATAGCCTGTGGTCACTAAACCTCTGCCTGACCCCAAAACTGCAGGAGCTCTGCCACAAAGTCCACCTTTGCAAAAGTTTTCACTGAGACAATTGTCATTACACAATGTCAGCAAGTTTAACATGAAGAATGCTGTTGTTTATTAACTTTAACTAGTCAAATATATGCCTGTTCTGTGCTGGAAAGTGGTTGTGACAGTCCCACCCAAAGGAGCAGTTCTTGTATTCTAGGGGCCACTTACTAAGTTGGCTATTGTCCTTTCTCTTGACCAATATATTACACTGTATATGCCTGTTACTTAGTCTCCCTAGCTTCGTAGGTTCACAGGTTCATAGATGTGTACTAGGCTAATGACCACTAGGGCCTTTTTAAGCCTAGCCATGAATCCAAAATCTCTGACAAGTTCTTGTACCTTTGATAAGTGTAGGCAGGGCTTAGGAGATGAAACAATTACAAGCAGACGACTGGGAAATAAACCATTTACAGGCTGCCTGTGTCCACTGGAAAAACAGGTGGCAAATCAGGAATGAATTTCCTGATCCTCATCCAGTTGTGCAAGTTACACTTGAATTGGGTTAGGAACGAGCTCTGCTTCACATGGATGGGGAGCGTGTATCAGAGAAGGTGTAGTCTCTGGGATACATACCTGTCTGTCCAGCAGGTCCTATTTATATCACAGGCAAGGTGTTTAGAATGGGTAATTCTGATGCTGTATATTTTGGAGATATGCAGGAGGTCCATCAAGGTGGGGTCTGAAAGTGCCTTGTATACCAGGCATAGATTTCCTCCCTACAGTCTGTAGGAGGCAAAATACAGGGATAGAACTTTGAGGTGGTCTGCATAGGACATGTTACTTATTCCCTGTATTCTTTTAGTGAGGACCTTTGGTGGACATTCTAGTTGTAGGATATGCCTGGACAACCTAATTCTCTTCCTTCATAAAAAAATATTACCTTCCAACCTACCTTCTACCAGCTTTCAGTCTCAACCACCATTAAATATCGTATAGCGCTGCAACTTCTCGTGTCCTTCTTGATTCCAAATTCCTCACTAACTGCCATCAATAAAATACAGATCCCTTTACTAATTATGCTACTCCTCAGCTTATCCTCAATTCTTCTTCATAAGTTCATAAATTTATAATGTCATAAATTAGTATCAGGCTAACTGCCCTTGTGGGCCATTCCAAGCCCAGGCAATTACCCCATGTGAGAATCAAACCCTGCACCTTGTGCCTGTAAGGTAAACACCTTATCCGCTATGACAGCCTCACAACCTTCTTCTCCTACTGAACCATCTCAAAATCTGTCTAGCTCTGTCTGAACCACCTATTCATACTTCTTCTCTAAACTCTTCACACATCACACTAAACCTATTTAATGTCACCCTTCACCTTTACCACAAATATAGACTGTTTACCTCCATTTAAACTCAAATTAAAATAAAAATAAGTGGAAAAATACTGTCCAAAACCAAGAATCAGTAATACCCCAATACATTAAACTCCTTCTGGGAGGAGACATTCACTGTAATCCTGGTTCTATCTATCACAACCAATTTAAGACAATTCCCTTCCACACACTACTCTGACCCCACAATGGCCAACCCGCAGCCCAGTAATATAACTTCTGCTGCCATAAATATTAAAAGCATAAGAAATAAAACCCTTGAACTACATACTTAGATTACCCAACATAAACCTGATATTGTCTCTGCAACTAAAACTTGGCTTAAACCCAGCATTAATGGCACTGAAATTACATGCCCTCAGCGATATCATCATCCATAATGCCCTCATAAAGAGGAAAGATGGTGATATTTGCTTTAATATTTACCAACAGTTTCCACATTTCCCCCTGCAACAAACCAGTAACAAAACTGAATTTAACAGAGCTTCTTATTACTTTTCAGAAAATAAACAAATATGTATTGCTGTCCTTTGCATCCCTACTGATGACAATATGGCTACAATGGAAGATATTCTACATTGGAGATTCCTAACAATTCCACAAGAAAAAAATACTATTAAGTGTTGTTATTATCAGTTGGTTGGATATAACCTCTAATTCCCCTATATCCATCATAAACTTATACATTTTCACACAACTAATTAATGGCCCCTTACATTATAGCAAGACTTCAAATTACCTATTGGACTGGATCCTAGTATCAGACCCTAGTAAATTAATCACCAGTGGTACAATGTCTCTCTCTCAGTGACCATCTCTCAATATAAACAACCAGACAGCTCCACATCCACTTAAACAGCATGTCTCTAAAAGAACATGCAGCTTTTCCAGGTTTAACCAAGGAATATTCAGTACTACCTTATTATCCATTAACTGTAACATCCTGAAAATCCTACTGTTACATAAAGCTGTAAAAACAATTGCTAAACTATCTCCTTCAGGAAGATCTCCTATCCCACACACAGCACAGCATCCATCCCTCCCATAGTACTAACACTGCACTTCTAACCTTTATAGATAATGTCAATAAAGCTAGAGATAATGGTAAACTAGTCTCCTCCTTATTTCTAGACTTGTCAAAAGTATTTGACACAGTTTGTCACAACCAACTTCTACTTCAAATGTCCTTATTAGGTTTATTTCAGTGCATCCTTTGATGGTTCAAAAGCTACTTTTCCAGTAGGTATCGGTCATTAAAATGGCACTCCACTCTCTCTTTATACCTCTCAGTCATACCAGAGTACCACGAGGCTCTATCTTTGGCCCCTTCCTCTTTAACATTCACACCAATGCCCTCCACACATCCACACAACAGGCTTTCCTAATACACTACTGAGATGAGTCCACTTTCATTTACACATCCCCCAATAATTGCTCAGGAAACGTCTGAAACATGACTTTGTAACTTGCAGCTCATGATCACCACCCCCCAAATACTTCTTTTCTTCCCCCAAATCCCTCTCATGAAAAAATAAAATTAAAAATCTTCTCTTTTAATAATACAACCAATGAAGTCATTTCTCATAGCAAATGATGAGGGAAGATAGTGGATGATAATCTTAAACTTGACTTGTATACACAAAATTGCATAAAACTCATCAAATGCTAGGGATGCTTTATAGAGTCAAAATCTTTCTCTCCAACTCAACTAAAACTACAGTTGCCACTACTTACCTCCTACCCTCACAACTTTATGATGATCCCATCCTTACTAACCTCCAAGCATCACAAAAAACAAAACTCAAACAATGTTGTAATAAAGTGCTAAATTTGTAGCAAATACCCCATTCAGAACCCACTACTGTATAGCACCCAAAAGTCTAAATTGGTTAGAACTACCCCATCAACTAACACGTTCATAGGTTTATATGTTCATAGGTAGGTACTAGGCTATTGGTCCTAGGGCCTATATAAGCCTAGCCAAACGGTACCCTGGCTTTTGCCACCCAAGAAAATTATTTTCCTGTGCCCCTGTCAAGCGGAACTACAGACATGATCCCCGGGGTGAATTTCCTTTCTCCCATCCAATAATCAAGATTTTTCTTGAAGAGTGCTAATAAGGAACTTTGCTTGACATAGATGGGTAGCTTGTTCCAGAGTATGGGAAGTCTCTGGGACAGGAATCTATCCCTCCAGCATGTTCTGTTTATCGTGGTGATGAGGTTTAGGTCCCTAGAGCTTGTAGCTCGGAGGGATTGGGATTTCTTTAAGTGGAGCATGTCCAACATATATGAGACTATATTAACTTTTATTTATTTATTTATTTGTAATTTCTGTTTTTTAAATGGGTTGTTCTGCTGGTGCATGTGGCCTTATTTCAGTGGAAGCCCAGGAACACTTCCTCATTAAGTGACTTGCTCAGAGACCATCAGTAGGCAAACAGATACTGAGGGAATTAAACCCTGGACTATGGTATGAAGCTCCTCCACACTAAGCTGCCATGCATGCACACACACACACACACACGTGTGTGTGTGTGTGTGTGTGTGTGTGTGTGTGTGTGTGTGTGTGTATGTGTGTGTGTGTGTATGTGGGTATGTGCAAGCATGTGCAAACGTTTAGGCACATTTACATGATTTATATTCCATCTCTGTCAAAATTTAGAGTGCATACAAAATATACATATATCTTCGTTTTCAGTCATTAAGAGGAAGTGGGCTGTATTGTGTCAACCTTGAAGAAAGCATATATTGAAGAAAGTAAGAATTCAAGCCAAACCTTTACTGCTAATTAGGCAAAGTTGGAGCACACTTAAAGGAACACTCCAACCTAAAACTGGAAAACATATAGCTTTTCATGATATTGTGACATTCTCTGTAATACTCTTGCATCAGAATTATTTTGTTTCTTGCTATATTTTAATTTCTTTCATCCCCAACATTTTCAGCTCTTTCATCTTGTTCCCACGGTGCAGTTTCTTGCTTTATAATGTTACAAAACTTAAATGTGACACATTAGTTATTTTCTGCATTTGTATACAGTGACAGTGCTTTGAGTCACGTACACAGCCTCTTACCACCTATAAAATTATTTAGCATCCATCTGTTTGTTCATCACTCTCCTCAACTATGTTCTCACTTGGTCACTACGATCCAGTGACCAAAAACTTCTCTCTGTTCACAAACCTATCAAATCTGCTATTCATGGTCTGTACTCCTACCATGTTGCTAAGGCCTAGAACTCCTTACATATGTCCATCAGGCCAATACTCTTCCTCCAGTCCCTTAAAATCATTTTAAGACTTCTTAACCAAAATCTGGTTCTGTTCTTGCTCAACCCCAGGATAAACTGTATTCCTAAATATGAAGAAGTACCTATTCATACCTTACACCTCTTTACTCTCCATTCTTCACACACTTCTTAATGTCAGTCAGTTTCTCTCCCTCTAACACTCTATCTAAATATGCAACAACCCTGTTTTTTTATTCTCTCACTTTATATTGCAATTCCAGTTTGTATTATACTAGCATACCTTTAATTTCTCTAAACTAGGTAGAATGTCTGTGAATTTTTAAATGATTGTCATATAAGTTGTATCTTCTTTTAACCAAAGCTGTCACATTATGTCTAATTATTTAAACTGTTGTAATTATTTAAACTGTAGATATAGATTGTAAAATTATTTTTCTTAAAATGTTTTGTACTACTTTGGAGCTTTTCTCCCCAGGCCTATGCTGAAAATAGGCACCTACTCAATCAGACTTTCCCTTTAATCAAATGTTAATAATTAAATAAATAAAAAATAAATAAATATGGCAGAAGCAGTTAATCAGTGGAACTGGAAATAGCAGTAATAATTATCTGACATATAAAAAAAGTGCATATAACACTCTTGGATAATGAAATTCTCAACAAAGCTACAAACTTATATCATATATGTCATATATCGTCATTACGGTGTTTTAACATTTTTATTTGTGCATTGAATGTTTTAAAGCTATTATTAAGTGAGCATGTGAATTATTATATTTTACTTTGAATTATTCAGAGTTCCGTGTTTAAACATTAGTAGATGATGTCAGAAGCTGTTTCAACCTATGGGTGAGCATGCTACACTATTTAAATGAATGGAAATTTATTGTGTTTTAGTCTGATGAAGCCTTCGAGGTGAAAGCGCTAACATTGTTTTAATAAATTTGGACTGTTTATAGAAGTCCGCGTATCCATTCATTCAGTACAAACTATTCAGTGGTGCATTAACGCCAGTAGTAACTTGCCATGCTTAGCCTCTGTGGATGATATTTATTTTATTGATTTTTTGCCTATCTCTTGGAACCACAGGAACTTTCACCCCTTGGTTTTGCCTTTGCTCAAAGGTACAAACTTGTCTATTAACATACAGAATACTTCCAGCATTAGGTCTGTTTCAGAAATGAATAGGACATTTTCTATACTATTGATTAAGTGGGTTATGCAGTATAACTACACATAATGTGTTGAAACCACAGAAAGCAAAGTTAGAACAAGAAATGCACTGGTGTACCCAGTTACTTCTCTTACTGTTTAATAGACAGCTCTTTTTTCATAGTTTTGGGGAGTTCAGTATTTGAAGTGTCGTTTCATCCTTAAATCTTTGTTCATCTCAAAATGTACTATTTCTTGGAAAAAAAAGACAATTAAGCATCATTTATTAACACATATATTCAATGTTTTCACCAATTTGCATGGATCTAAATGAACTACTCTCCAATTCTTATATTTAGATTTCTTTGTTCTCTGCACTACTGCAACAGCAGGCCAAAATGGCTTAACAACAGTAAAAAGTCCTTCACAATTAGATCTTCACTCACTTCTTAATGTCAATCAGTTTATCTCTCCTAACACTCTATCTAAATATGCAATAACCCTGTTTTTTTTCTCTCACTTTATATTGCAATTCCAGTTTGTATTATACTAGCATATCTTTAATTTCTCTAAACTAGGTAGACTGTCTATGAATTTTTAAATTATTGTCATATAAGTTGTATCTTCTTTTAATCAAAGTTGTCACATTATGTCTAATTATTTAAACTTTTGTAATTATTTAAACTGTAGATATAGATTGTAAAATTATTGTTCTTAAAATGTTTTGTAATACTTTGAAGCTTTTCTCCCAAGGCCTCTGCTGAAAATGGGCACCTACTCAATCAGACTTTCCCTTTAATCAAATGTTAATAATTAAATAAATAAAAAATAAATAAATATGGCAGAAGCAGTTAACCAGTGTAACTGGAAATAGCAGCAATAATGATCTGACATGTAAACAAGTGCATATAAAATTCTTGGATAATGAAATTCCCAACAAAGGTGCAAAATACTTCCAGCATTAGGTCTGTTTCAGAAATGAATAGGACATTTTCTATTGATTAAGTGGGTTATGCAGTATAACTACACATAATGTGTTGAAACCACAGAAAGCAAAGTTAGAACAAGAAATGCACTGGTGTACCCAGTAACTTCTCTTACAGTTTAATAGACAGCTCCTTTTTCATAGTTTTGGGGAGTTTAGTATTTGAGGTGTCATTTCATCCTTAAATCTTTGTCATTCTCAAAATGTACTATTTCTAGGAAAAAAAAGACAATTAAGCATCATTTCTTAACACATATATTCTATGTTTTCACCAATTTGCATGGATCAAAATGAACTACACTCCAATTCTTATATTTAGATTTCTTTGTTCTCTGCACTACTGCAACAGCAGGCCAAAATGGCTTAACAACAGTAAAACGTCCTTCACAATTAGATGATTAGGTACCTGCTTTAGTGTAGTTTTGTAGTTTTTACAATGTGTTTTAAATTTGTCAGTACAGCATTTCTGATCTACACTCTCTAATAAAGTTGATATTTTTACCATGTTTTTACCAGCAAACTTCTGCATCCCTTTAATTTGGATCCGTAATTATTCAAACCTTTTGTATCTCTGTATCACTGTCTGACTAGTCATCATCATCATCATCACAATCAGCCTCCCATTTTTCCATTTACTACATGGGGTCAGGGAACTGCATCAGCTGTTGCTATCTCTCTCTCGGTTCAATGCCAATCTCTTACCTTCTTTGACACTCATGCCTTATTGTCGCAGGTCTTCTCTCACATAATCCATCCTTCTGTTTAGTGGTTGTCCTCCTTTCCTCTTGCATTCTTCCTGTCTGTCCCAAATATTCTTCACCAGATTGTCTTTTGCTTTCCTGCACATGTGTCTGAACCACAGTAGTCTGTCCTCCTTGCCCTTTGGTGTAACTGGAGCTACTTGGGCTTCTGCTGATACCCTCATCTCCTCCATTCTTTAGTTGTCCCACAGCTTGCATCCTGCCACCAGTATCAGGCTTCTCATCTCCATCACCTCTATCTTCCTCTACTGCTCTGTCCTCACTCCCCAAGTTTCTGTAGCATACAGTAATATTGGTTGTAAACCTTTTTTTGTGCAGTTAACCTATCAGCTTCCTTGGCATTCCTATGTCATACACTACCACTGGCACTCTGTGCCAGTTATCTTTAGCCATGCTAATTCTAGCTTTCACCTCCTTATTCATTCTTCCCTCTTCTTCAACAACCCTCCCAGATACTTGAGGGCGTTAACCCGTTCCACTATTTTCCCATCTATCTCAATTCTCAGCTTCTTCAGATTCCCCACATATGCTGCCATTACAACTATCTTATCTGTATTTAGTTTCATCCTGTGTGGCTTCTGTTTTGCATTATATTTCCATATCCATTCTAAACGTCTTGTTCAGAGTCTTGTGAATTTATTTCCTATGACCTGTAGTCCATCACCAGTAGGCTTAGACTGGAGCCCTGATGCACACTAACTCCCACTGGGAACCCCATCTGTGAGTCTGAGCAGTTTGGTCTTGTCTCATTGGTTCCTTTTACATAGCCTGCACTAAGTCTACCAATGTTTCCAGGACTTTGAACCATCACAGGACTGCCAAAATTAGCTTTCGTGGGACTTTGTCATATACTTTCTCTATGTCTAGGAATGCCCAGTTGGACTCTTTCCTCATTTCTGGCTTTTTTTCAACTGTCTGTCTCATTGCAAGCATTGGGATGGCTTTGCTACATCCTGATCTGACTCTGGACTGCTCTTTTCCCATCTTACTTTCTACTGCTCTGCATATTTGTTTACCAGTCATCCTCTCCATAACTTTCATGCAGTGTGACAGGAGATTGATACCTCTGTACTACCCACAGTTTTGGATGTTGCTTAG